>NC_142031.1:34834990-35138626 GCF_982192425.1 Myodes glareolus | reverse complement strand
CACGTCCCAGCCACATTAGTTGGATTTAGACATGTTCAGCATCGCTCAATCCAGACTATGTTTTTACCAGATTGAGTTCTGTTTATGTTCTAAGCTTATATTGGATCACCGGAGCTTCTAGGGAACACATGTAACATTTTGATTGGAAGTATAACTTAGTACTATAATATGGCTCATCACAGGGAGCTAGGGATGCTGATGGTTAAATATTGTGAGGTGAATCAGTCCTAGTTTACAATCATGATTTCCCCCAAGCCAGCTGAATTATTTTCTTGCCTCATAAGTTTATGGATGTTGAGGAAAAATTAATCTAGAAAAAGCCTGCATTACTCTGCCCTCAGCGGGAGAGCTCATGCAGAGAAATCCCCAGAGCTAGTCTCTAAGGGGATGGTCCAGTGGGTGAGTAAAGGAAATATGACACAAAGTCAGGAACTGAATTTGGATCTTAAAGGTACATAGAAAGTCAGGGATACAGTAGCTCATGACTAATCCCAGAATCCATGTGGGAAAATATGAGGCAGAAAAAAAAAGAATCTCAAGAAACTCATGACATGTGAAGTGTGAAATAAGAGATCTTGCCTCATCAAGGTGAAAGGAAAACACTAAAACCTGAGGTTGCTATCTGACCTTCACACATGTGCTGTGTTGTGTCTGTACCGCCTCTACATGCACATACTCCACAGAGATGACACATAGAGGTGACTTTTTGTCACGATGACCTTTATTCAATAATGAACACAGTGTGTTTAAGCTATGAAATACAACATCAAGAATCTATGCTGCAAATGATATGCCTGTCTCTTGAGTTAATTTAAAAGTTCATGTTTTAAGAGGCAGTTTAATGTGAGACTCTTCAGACTATGTAACTTCTGGGCTCCTTTCTCTTGTTAGTTTCTACAGATCCCATCGTCAGTACAGTGAGTTAATGTCAACGTGAGCTTGTCCCCCAGGGAAAGTATAAAAGAATGACTAAGGAAAACAAAAAATAATCGGGAACAATAAATTTCTGGACATTGTCAAATACTAACAGAATGGTTTCTAATTTCCTCCAGGAAAAGGAAAAGCTTACTTCCCTAATCTTAGGCCTCTGACATTATTGCCTATACACATGCATGCATGCACATGCACACAGACACACGCACACGCACACACACACACACACACACACACACACACACACACACGTGCAGTTGTAACCCCTCTTCCACGGTTTGCATCCTCAGGGCCTGTCCATCCCTAGGGAGCCAGACCCAGGAAGCTGCACTCCTCTTTTTGACAGCTGGCTTCCATAGGACAGGACAAAATCTGGGCGTGTGCTCACACACATGTGTGTGCACATACACATCTATGTTATTATTATCTATCTTTGCAATCATGTGTGTCTCTTTCTTCTTTTGGTTCTTCATCTCCTAATTGATGCGATAACACAGGATTAGCAAGAGTCTCCTTTATTCTTGAAATGCTGAAGAACTTTGGACTTCCTTTAATCAGAAGTCCAGATACCAGCTAGGCTCTCCTAAAAGAAAGACAGATTTTAACTCAAGCTAATTTTCCTTTTCCAAATATTTTTAGTACTGTTATGCCACCAAATCATTAAGTTTTTACAGAATCCTAACAATCAGGGGTTACTTACAACCATAAGCTATTTTTTAGGTCTGTGTAAGTCTAGTGAAACAAAACACTTGAGTATAAGCATTTATTATAAATCTAAGCATTTAAATTTTCACTTATTCTTTTCCCTTTTAAAACTTGTATTCATTTATTTTTGTTTACCATCACAAATAATTCTCTATATGAGCTAATTGACTAAGAGTCACTAGTTCTAACTTGAGGATAATAGTTAATTTTGATGCAAGAGGAACTGTGAGTAAGACTTCAGTACCATATAATTTCACCATGAAGGAAAACCATAATTGTTATTTGACCATCTGTATTCCCAGTACAATTCGAAGTAGGTATTGATCA
This sequence comes from Myodes glareolus, assembly GCF_982192425.1. Lineage (NCBI taxonomy): Eukaryota > Metazoa > Chordata > Mammalia > Rodentia > Cricetidae > Myodes > Myodes glareolus. The sequence continues at coordinate 35,136,661 of NC_142031.1, read as the reverse complement.
AGTATTGTGATTTTTTTCCAAGAAAGTATACAGAAACAGGAAAAATAAGTGAGAATCTTATTAGCTCAATTCCCTTTGGCTGCAAAGGGCAACAAAGACACAACAGAATAAAGCAGAGACAGGTGTGGCTCCAGGTAGCCCCTCATTATGGCTCAAGTCTGGACTGTTTGTGCCTTTCTCAAGCTGAGGTTCCCTTTGTTTCCCTTTGTGATTATAAGCAACACTTGATTTGTATCCGTCCTTGCTCTTTGACGGATACAAATCCAAAGTCTGCCAGAAACATAAACAGACATGCTAGCATTGTCCACAATATTAGAATGTATAACAGTAAGTTCACAAACTATGTGGGTTTCACTGGGTGTAATTTACCAAGCAGTCTCAATTTCCCCCGATAGCAAGTCCTTGACAAACATGGGGTCTTTTAGTCCAATCTCAATATTGATATTACTTCTGAGATTATACATACACATTGCAGAGTAATATATATATATATATATATATATATATATATATATATATATATATACACACACACACACACACACACACACACACACACACACATTAGAAGTGTCCCCTATAGGCAATGGGTGCTGCTGTTTGTACAGGTTATGGAGCCTTTAAGAAGTAGAACCCTGTTGGGGGAAAGTGGGGATAGACTTGGAGGTTTTATAATCTAGCTTCATTTATGATTTCTGTCTACATATCCTAAACTCCTCACCAGCTTCACTTCAATGGTTATTCCTGTCTATAATGACAGACTCTATCCCTTTAGAAATATAAGATAAAATAAACCAATTCCTATTAAAATTGTTTTTGCTATCTTATTCTATCATAACAAGAGAAAATTAACAGTCATACCCACACACATCACAAATTAACTACAGAAAATGTAAGAGTCTACAGCAGAGTTCAATGTGTTCAGGAAACTCATTGAAGGCAGAAGAAATCAGCTGATCATGATGCAAAAAAAGCCACTGTAATGTTTAGATATTAGTGAACCCAGAAGAGAACAGTAGGGGTATGCTGAGCTATGCATGAGTTACAGGGTCCTGCACTGTAATTGTGTTCAGGGTCACAACATTGAGTCAAGCTGCAGGGACAAGTTGCAAAACCAGGTCTGGATGGACAGGTGGACACATGAAAATTCATGCACGCCATATCAATCATGGGGTCTGAGTCAAAATATGCCTGAAAAAAGCCCTTTTTTTTTGTTTGTCCCATGACTTCTCTGAGTAGTCAGATGACAGGTTGTCAGAAGCCACTTCCATCACAGTGCTAAGTGTTCGTTCTTTAAAAATATCATTTCATACATCCTTGTGCTAGCAATGTCACACTCTACACTAGTAAATTTGTAGAGTGAACTTCAGGAGTGGTTCAAGACAGGTGAGTGTCTAAATGCAAATCAAGGTACAGAATCGTCTTGCCTCTGAATTTTTAATGAAAAAAGAAAGGAAACAACTGCTGCTTGTAAAACAGAGTCACCCAGGGCAGAACAACCTGATTTCTGCAAGTGGGCAGGGTAAATTTCAGTCAGCATGTCTGTTGCCACTCACCCTGATCATCAGTCTTGGTCCACCTGATTGTGAGCCTGGTGAGTCAGGAAGGAGAATGTGGAAATTGATTTTCTATAGTTCTGTCTTTAACAGCAGTAGAGAGAGGAAGAAAGACATGGATGTAGAGAAGTCAAGCTTATGATAGAACAGTGTCGGATTATAGCAGTACCTGCAGTGACTACAGAAATGGCTCAACTATTAAGAGTGCCCAGCTTTCCAAAAGGCTACAATTCAGTTTCTGCACCATTATGTGGCTAACAGCTTCTTCCTGTTACTTCAGCTCTGAGGATGAAGTTATCTGGCCTTCTATACACATGTACACATGTGTGCACACGTGTACACACACACACACACACTAAATCTTGTAAAAACTATCAGCCTTTGGTTTAAATACTTTTGATGATTTTTAATCTGCGTGTGTCCATGCGAGACTTTCTTCTCAATTTCACAGGTTTGTTTTTGTCAATATGACTACACTATCCATTCCTCATTTGTGTGTTACGTAGGCATTCTTCCTTCTTCTGGAGTGTGTCTGCTCACTCAACAAGACCATATATATCACAGCATCAAACACAACTTTGTATGCTCATTAAATCCATGCCATAGGTCTGTGTTGTTTGAGACCACTTGTTCATTTCCTGGCCACCAAGCCTCCCAAAATAATCACACAGAAACTGTATTATAATTTGCAATACTGTTTGGCCAATAGCTTAAGTATATTTCTGGCTAACTCTTACATCTTAAATTAACCGATTTTACCACAAGGTTCATGGCCTACTGGCAAGTTTCCAACTGGCAATTCACGCCTTTCCCCACTGGTGTCTCCCTAAATCCGCCTTCCTTCTCACAGCATTTAGTTTAGTTTTCCCTGCCTAGCTCTGTTCTACCCTATCACAGACCCCAAACAGTTTCTTTGTTAACCAATGGTATTCACAGCATACAGAGGGGAATCTCACATCAGGTCTGGGTTCACAACTCTGAGCAAACTGGAATAAAAAGCTATCAAGCAGATCATATCCATCCATCAGGAGGTGGCATATCTTTCTCATATTACTCTTTTCATACCGAGCAGAGATATCTGCAGTGATTTAGAGCTTGCGCTAAATGTCTGGCTTTGAATTTACCATTTTCTTTTGGGTTATGCTTCTTTTGATGGGAAAAGAAAAAATATCACATTTGGGACACATTCTTTGTTTTGCAAAAATAATACCTTAAAGCATAGTCATTCTCATGAAGGTTTTGTGAACTGAATTAAAATATTAATTTATGTGACTTTGCATTTGTAGACCTAGCGCTGATTTAATTTTCAGGTAGGGTCAGATTCACTTAACTATGTTAAGCTAGAATAATAATAATAATAATGCAAATTATGCAAGTTTGGGCACAGAAAATGAGCTTGACTTGGTTAGAACACATGTCTTTGAATTTTTGCTTGTGAAACCCCATTCTCTTCTTCTTTAATCACACCATCTGTTCTTGAATGCAAGAACACGCAAACAAACAAAAACCCCAAAGATTCTCTTTGAGGTTTTTATATGTTACCAGCCACAATCTCAAATTCTTTATAGCTAACACTTGATAGAACTGGCTTTAGGTATCTCAATAAAATGGAGAAAATTCATTGTCATAACCTTTTTTTTGTAACTAGCATCAGCAGATTGTCACTCCCCAAACACTGCTGCCCAGCCACAGCCACTGTGATCATCTATGCCTGATCTATGTCACAAGGACACATCACGCACTTGCTTCTGCTTCTCATGTGCTTGCCCCATGTGTTTTTCCATGTGGCTCCCTTAAATTCATATTAAAACTCAGAAGACCAACACCTATTGTTCTGATGCTGTTTCTGACGTGTTACTTATTTAACTATTGAACTATAACTTTGCTGTTTTCCTTCATAACTCTTTCTCATGCTTTAATATAATGTTTACCTGGATAATTATTGAGTTGACATCTGTTTTCCATACTACTGTGCAGCATAAAATAGTATCTGGTCTGTTCAGAACTATACTCACACAGTGTAAAACAGTTCTTGAATACAGCAAACACCAATAATTATTTAGTTGGAAAACACAATCTATAATCTCTTGCTGAGTGAACACAATTGCCTTCTAAAGGGCTCTGTCATGTAGCTTCCTAAGGTAATTATTATTAATCACTTTCCTGTCTGTGTGTGTTTACTTCTGCCCCAAGTACAAATGGAATCTGGGATGAGAGAGATGACTCAGTAGTGAAGAACACTTTAATGCACAAGCATGAAGATGTAGGCTGAGATCCCAACACTATTATAAAAAGATAGATATGACTATATACATATATATATATATATATATATATATATATATATATATATATATATAATCTTACTGCTATGGGACACAGAGACAGGATTGCTCACACAAGTAGCCACTTGCCTAGTTCTTTGTTCAATGAGAGGATATAAGTCAAAAGGACTAAGACACAGAACATAGAACAGGACATGCAGTCTCCTCCTCTGGTCTCTGCATATACCGTATGCACAGAGCACACACAAACACACACAAAAACACACACACACCAAGGGGGAGAGAGAAACCACATGTAGGGACACACACAGACACACACACTGAGAGACATGTTTATACACATAATCTTTTATACCTATACTAGATTTTAAGTTTTGTTTGCCCAGTAGAAGACTGAGTTGTAACAGTTCAATGTGGCCTGTAAGAGATCTCACAAGTCTGCTGTTGCACAATGGTCTTGTACTCTGTAAAAATTTGTACTTGTACTGCTTTAATAAAAATGCTGATTGGCTTGGAACAAGTCAGGAAGTATATGCCAGTACACCAGCACAGGAAAAGTCTGGGAAGAAAAAAAGACTCAGTCTGAAGCTTTCACCTAGACACAGAGGAAGAAAGATGAGAATGCCTCACTGATAAACGTACCAAGCTATATGGCTGACACAGAGAAGAATTATGGGTTAATGTAAGATGTAAGAATTAGTTAAGAAGAAAGCCTGAGCTAAGAGGCCAACCAGTTTATAATTTATGTAAGTCTCTGTGTGTTTCTTTGGGACTAAATTGCTGTGGGACTGAGTAGGACAAAAACCTCTGTCAACAAACAGTGACAACGTGGATAATTATATCCACAAAAAACATGAGAGAGCTCGAGAAGTAATTTTAGACACAAAAGAACAGAGTTAAGTATGGTTTCTTAGTAGCAGCATTTTCTCATGTGGGATATGTTTGCTGAGGAAAGAGCTTCTCATTTAAGAGAGGCTTCCTGACACAGCTTTAGCTGCAAAAACCTTGTAGCCCTTTTAAGAGGCCCTGCCACAAAGCACTTAAAAGGTATTTATGAGTAGTTGACAGCATGCTTTTTGGTGGTGGAAGGGACATTGAAACTCCATAGAATTGTGGCAATAAACATGGCTACTGCCAGTACCCATGAAACTAGACTCAAAGATAGCTAAGGAATGGGGTGGATCCAGACATCAAAGTCATGGCTTTAATTCTAGTCATATCATTTAACAAATTAAAGACTTATGTAGTCAGAAAAAAAGAAATATACAATAAAGATAGATTCAGAATGGAAAAAAAAACCCTCTAAACTGTTTATAGTGTGTTTAAGAATATACATAGGCTTGGGAAAGAAGAGAAAAATGAAAAAAAAGAGAAAGAGTTGTTGGGTGAGGTGGCACACATCTTTATTATTAGCACTTGGAAAGCAGGGGAAGGCAGATATCTGTGAGCTCAAGGGCAACCTGGTCTACAGAGTGAGTTACAGGACAGCCAAAAATACACCGAGAAACCATGTCTCAAAAAAAAAATTAAAAATAAAAGTAAAAGAAATAGAGTTTAAAATAAAACCACATAAAGATGGACATATACAAAGAATCTGATATTGTATGTAATTATATTGCCTTTGAAGTGTTTGAATGCTGAGGAAAGAACAACAACTGCTAAAAGACATTTCATTATAAATGCTGCTGGGTTAAATATATAATATATGCCGGTTGTGGGGAACTGGGCAGGACATAAACTCCAACAAGCAGGCCCCTTCATGTTATACCACAGCCTCTCATTTCCTGTGGAAAAAAAAGCAAAATCTCTTCTCCAAAGTAACATAACTTTTGACTTCAATATTGAAGTCAAGGTATTTTAAAAATACCTATCTTGGATTAATTCAGCGGCATTTATAAGCAAGTATCTTTCAGCAGATCTTGCTCCTTCCTCAGTATTCAAACAATTCAAAGAGAGCATAATAGCATACAGTATCAGAATTCTCTGTGTATTTTCCATCTTTATGGGGCTTTATTTTAACCCCTATTTCTTTTATTTTGACTTTTACTTTTTGAGACAGGTTCCCTGTACATCTTTGTCCTGGAATAACTCTGTAGACCAGGCTGTCCTTGAACTCACAGAGATCTGTCTGTCTCTCCCTCCCCAGTGCTGGGATTAAAAGTGTCTGCCACCACACCTTGAATTCTCAGAGGTCTGTCTGCCTCTGCCTCTCAAACTTTGGGATTAAAGGTGTGTGCTACCACACCTTGAAGTCACAGAACACAATCTACCTCTGCCTCCCAAATGTTGGAATTGAAGATGTGTACCACCACAACCAAACTATTCTCTTTCTTTCTTTTTTATTTTTAAGGACTTTAACCCCCCTTTTTAATCCTGCACATATTTTTAACACACTATAAATTATTTAGCAGTTTTCTTCAACTTTGAATTTCTTTTTACTGTATATCTCTCTTTTTCTGACTAGATGAGTCTTTTTGGAGAGGATTAAAGTTGTGACTTTGATGACTGGATCCAGCCCATTCCTTAGCCTTCCAGCCTCATGGCGTAGGTACTGGCTGTAGCAATTATTTTTTTTTAGAAAGTAATTTTATTAAATTATAAAAGTTTCTATTTCCACCCCTCCTCCCACCACCCTCCCACTCCCCCCACTCCCTCTCCTCCTCCCTCTCCATCCCTAAGAGCAGTCAGGGATTCCTGCCCTGTGGGAAGTTCAAGTTCCTCCCCCCTCCCTCCAGGTCCAGGAAGGTGAGTGTCCAGACAGACTGGATCTGCAAAATCCAGTATATGCAGAGGAAACAAGTCCCAGTGTCATTGTCAATGGCTTTTCAGAAAGACTTCGGGCCAGCCACATTCAGAGAATCTGGCCACATTCAGAGAATCTGGTTAGATCGCATCCTCATTCAATCCCAGTCCAACTGGCCTTGGTAAACGCTCATTAGATCCGTTCCCTTGTATCAGTGGGTGATCGCATCCCTCGCAGTCCTTACTTCCTTTTTCATTTTCTTCCTCCTTTTGCTCATCATTTGGACCTTGGGGGGCTCAGTCCGGTGCTCCAATGTGGGTCTCCATCTGTATCACCATCCATCATCTCATGAAGGTTCCCTCTGGTCTTGCCTTCCTTGCTCACATTCTCTTTCCTTTTGCTTCTTGTTTGGACATAGGGAGTTAAGTCCAGTGTTCCGATGTGGGTCTCTGTCTCTATCTCCATTCATCGCCAGATGAAGGCACTATGTTGATAAACAAAATATTTATCAGTATGGTTATGGGCCAAGGGCGTTTCAGGCACTCTCTCTTCTGTCCAGAGAACAATCTAGGGATCTCTCCTGGGACCTGGGATCCCATTTATAATCAAGTCTCTTGCAAACCCTAAAATGACTCCCTTAGTTGAAATATATTCTTCCCTGATCCCATATCCATCCTTCCTCCCTCCCCCCAGTGCCAGTCCACCGAGCTTTTACCATTCCTCCACTACTTCCTTCTCTCTAACCCTCTCCCCTTCCAACAACCCTCCCACCTCCCCATGCACCTGAGGTTACCTGGGATTCTTGTCTATTTCCAATCTCCAAGCAGATAGCTACATGATTTTCATCAGGTTCACCTTCTTATTTAGCTTCTCTAGGATCACGAATAATAGGCTCAAAGACCTTTAATTATGGTTAGAATCCACATATGAGTGAATACATACGAAATTCTGCTTTTTGGGTCTCCTTACCTCACTCAGTAAAGCATTTTCTGTTTCCATCCATTTACATGCAGAATTCAAGATGTCATTGTTTTTTACCGCTGAGTAAAACTCTAATGTGTATATGTTCCACACCTTTTTTAACCATTCTTCTATTGAGGGGCACCTAGGTTGTTTCCAGGTTTTGGCTATTAAAAATAGTGCTGCTATGAACATAGTTGAACAAATGCTTTTGTAGTCTGTTAGGGCATTTCTTGGGTATATTCCCAAGAGTGGAATTGCTGGGTCCTGAGGGAGGTTGACTCCCAGTTTCCTGAGAAACCGCCACACTGATTTCCACAGTGGCTGCACAAGTTTGCATTCCCACCAACAATGGATGAGTGTTCCCCTCATTCCACATCCTCTCCAGCATAGGCAATCATTGGTGTTTTTGAGTTTGGCTATTCTGACAGGTCTAAGATGATATCTCAAAATTGTTTTGATTTGCATTTCCCTGATCGCTAAGGAGGTTGAGCATGACCTTAAGTGCCTTTTGGCCATTCGAAGTTCATCTGTTTTGAATTCTCTGTTCAGTTCAGTACCCCATTTTTTAATTGGGTTAATTAGAGTTTTAGTGTCTAGTTTCTTGAGTTCTTTGTATATTTTGGAGATCAGACCTTTGTCTGATGAGGGGTTGGTAAAGATCTTCTCCCAGTCGGAAGGTAGCCTTTTTGTCTTACTGACAGTGTCCTTTGCTTTACAGAAGCTTCTCAGTTTCAGTAGGTCCCATTTATTCATTGTTTCTCTGATTGTCTTCGCTCCTGGGGTTCTGCTTAGGAAGTGGTCTCCTGTTCCTATATCTTGTAGACTACTTCTCACTTTCTCTTCTATCAAGTTCAAAGTGGTTGGATTAATGTTGATGTCTTTAATCCATTTGGACCTGAGTTTTGTGCATGGTGATAGATATGGATCTATTTTCATTCTTCTACAGGTTGACATCCAGTTATGCCAGCACCATTTGTTAAAGATGCTTTCCTTCTTCCATTGTATACCTTTAGCTCCCTTGTCAAATATCAGGTGTTCATACGTTTGTGGGTTAATACCCGGGTCTTCTATTCAATTCCATAGGTCGACTTCTCTGTTCTTATGCCAATACCAAGCTGTTTTCAAAACTGTTGCTCTGTAATAGAGTTTGAAGTCAGGGTTGGTAATGCCTCCAGAAGTTCCTTTATTGCATAAGATTATTTGGCTATCCTGGGTTTTTTGTTTTTCCATATAAGCTTGATTATTGTTCTCTCAAGGTCTGTAAAGAAGTTTGATGGGATTTTGATGGAAATTGCATCGAATCTATAGATTGCTTTTGGTAGAATTGCCATTTTTACTATGTTGATTCTCCCAATCCAAGAGCAGGGAGGTCTTTCCATTTTCTGGTATCCTCCTCAATTTCTTTCTTCAAGGACTTAAAGTTCTTGTCAAATAGGTCTTTCACTTCCTTGGTTAGAGTTACCCCAAGATATTTTATGCTATTTGTGGCTATCATGAAAGGTGATGTTTCTCTGATTTCCCTCTCTGCTTCTTTATCCTTTGTGTATAGGAGGGCCACTGATTTTTTGGAGTTGATCTTGTATCCTGCCACATTGCTAAAGGTGTTTATCAACTGTAGGAGTTCTTTGGTAGAGTCTTTGTGGTCGCTTATGTACACTATCATATCGTCTGCAAATAACGAAAGTTTAACTACATGCTTTCCAATTCGAATCCACTTGATTCCCTTATGTTGTCTTATTGCTATTGCTAGAACTTCAAGCACTATATTGAAGAGGTATGGAGAGAGTGGACAGCCTTGTCGTGTTCCTAATTTTAGTGGAATGACTTTGAATTTCTCTCCATTCAATTTGATGTTAGCTGTCGGCTTGCTATATATTGTTTTTATTATATTTAGTTATGATCCTCGTATACCCAATCTTTCCAGCACCTTTATCATAAAGGGGTGCTGAATTTTGTCAAATGCTTTTTCAGCATCCAATGAAATGATCATACGGTTTTTTTTCTTTCAGTTTATTTATATGATGGATTACATTGATAGATTTGCGTATGTTGAACCAGCCCTGCATCTCTGGGATGAAGATCACTTGATCATAATGGATAATTATTCTAATGTATTCTTGGATTCAGTTTGCCAGTATTTTATTGAGTATTTCAGCATCAATGTTCATGAGTGAGACTGGTCTGTAATTCTCTTTCTTGGTTGTGTCTTTGTGTGGTTTTGGTATCAGGGAAACTGTAGCTTCATAAGAAGAGTTTGACAATGATACTTCTGTTTCTATATTGTGAAATACATTAAGGAATATAGGTATTAGCTCTTCCTGGAAGTTCTGGTAGAATTCTGCATTGAAAGCATCTGGTCCTGGGCTTTTTTTGGTAGGGAGATTTTTGATAACAGCTTCAAATTCTTCACGACTAACAGGTCTATATACATTGTTCACCTGTTCTTGGTTCAACTTTGGTATATGGTACTTATCTAAAAAAATGTCCATTTCGTTAACATTTTCCAACTTTGTGGCATATGAACTCTCGTAGTAAGATCTATCGAATCTCTGAATTTCCTCTGTGTCTGTGGTTATGTCCCCCTTTTCATTTTTGATTTTATTAATTTGCATGTTCTCTCTCTGCCGTTTGATTAGTTTGGATAGGGGTTTGTCAATCTTGTTGATTTTCTCCAAGAACCAGCTTTTTGTTTCATTGATTCTTTGGATTGTTTTCTGTATTTCTATTTTGTTGATTTCAGCCCTCAGTTTGATTATTTCCAGTCTTCTACTCCTCCTGGGTGAATCAGCTTCTTTTTTTTTCTAGAGCTTTCAAGTGTGCTGTTAAGTCTCCAATGTGCGCTTTCTCCCTTTCTCCGTTTTCTTTAATTGGGCACTTAGTGCTATGAACTTTCCTCTTAGCACTGCTTTCATAGTGTCCCATAGGTTTGAGTATGTTGTGTCTTTATTTTCATTAAATTCAACGAAGACTTTAATTTCTTTCTTTATTTCTTCCTTGACCCAGGGGTGATTCAGTAGTTGACTGTTCAACTTCCATGAGTTTGTTGGTTTCCTGGGGGTAGCACTGTTCTTGAATTCTAACTTTAATCCATGGTGGTCTGACAAGACAAAGGTGGTTACTAATATTTTTTTGTATCTGTGGAAGTTTGTTTTGTTACCCAGTATCTGGTCAATTTTCGAGAAGGTTCCATGAGCTGCAGAGGAGAAGGTATATTCTTTCCTATTTGGGTGGAATGTTCTATAGATGTCTGTTAAGTTCATTTTATTCAATACCTCCAATAATTCTCTGATATCTCTGTTAGGTTTCTGTCTGATTGACCTGTCCATTGGTGAGAGAGGAGTGTTGAAGTCTCCTACTATTAGTGTCTGTGGTTTGATGACTGCCTTCAGTTCTAGAAGTGTTTCTTTTACATAAGTAGAAGGCTTTATATTAGGGGCATAGATATTCAGGATTGAGATTTCCTCCTGATGAATTGTTCCTGTTAAGAGTATAAAATGTTCGTTTCCATCTCTTCTGACTGATTTTAGTTTGAAGTCAAGTTTGTTATAAATTAGAATGGCCACACCTGCTTGTATCTTAGGTCCGTTTGCTTGAAAAACCTTTTCCCAACCCTTTACTCTGAGTAGATGTCTGTCTTTGTGGTTGAGGTGTGTCTCTTGTAAACAGCAGAATGTTGGATCCTGTTTTCGTATCTAATCTCTTAGTCTTTGCCTTTTTATAGGTGAATTGAGTCCATTAATATTAAGTGATATTAATGACCAGTGGTTGTTGACTCTGGTTATTATTATTATTTTTTGTTTGTTTAATAGAGTTTGTATGTGTCCCTTTTTGAGTTAAGTTTGTGACGGGTCGCTAGATGTCTGAGTTATTGTAGGCAGTGTTGGCAATGTTGGATTCCTTGGGTTGCGATTTTCCATCTATTACTTTCTGTAAGGTTGGGTTTGTGGCTACAAATTGTTTAAATTTGTTCTTATCCTGGAATATTTTTTTCTTCATTGATAGTGAATGATAGCTTGACTGGGTATAGTAGTCTGGGTTTGCATCCATGGTCTCTTAGTTTCTGCAGTACCTCTATCCAGGACCTTCTGGCTTTCATGGTTTCCATAGAGAAGTCCGGTGTAAGTCTGATAGGTTTACCTTTATTAGTTACTTGACCTTTTTCCTTTGTAGCTCTTAATATTCTTTCCTTAATCTGTATGTTTTGTGTTTTGATTATTATATGGCGAGGGGATGGTTTTTTTTATCAAGTCTATTCAGTGTTCTGTATGCTTCTTGAACCTTCATAGGAATATCATTCTTTAAGTTAGGAAAGTTTTCTTCTATAATTTTGTTGAATATATTTTCTGGGCCTTTGATCTGCAGATCTTCTCCTTTTTCAATCCCTATTATTCTTAGATTTGAGTTTTTTATTGTGTCCCAGATTTCTTGAATGTTTTGTGATGAGAATATGTTGGATTTGCTGTTTTCTTTGATCAGAGCATTTATTTTCTCTATGGTATCTTCAGAATCTGAGATTCGTTCTTCTATCTCTTGTATTCTATTGGTTTTGCTTGATTCTGTAGTCTCCGTTCGTTTACCTAGGTTTTCCATATCCAGCCGGTTCTCGGTTTGTGTTTTCTTCATTGCCTCTATTTCAGTTTTCAATTCTTAAACTGTTTCTTTTACCTGTTTGATTGTTTTTTCTTGGTTTCCCAGGGCATCATTCATGGATTTTCTCATTTCTTCAAACTTTTTGTTATACTTCTCATCCATGGCTTTACTCATTTCTTCAATCTTTTTGTTGTATTTCTCATCCAGTTCTTTAAGGGAGTTATTCATATCCTGTTTAAGGGACTCTATTGCTTTCATAATGGCACTTTTTTCCACTTCTTCTGAATTAAGAGGTTCAGGTCCTTCTATTGTAGGGTCGTTGGGATCTGGTGATTTCATGTTGTTATTTAGATTGTTGGAGGAGTTCTTGCCTTGGCGTCTGCCCATCTCTTCCTTCAAATGCTCTATATTGGATCTTCTGGTACCAGGTTAGGTTCCCTTGTTGGGCAGGGACTTCACTGACAGAAGGTCTACCTTTCCCTAGGCAGTCTATTGAATCACAGGCACTCCCTCCTGCCGGTTTGCACTCACAGCCCAGGCCCAGCATGCAAGGGAGCTGCTCTGGGGAGATCTTGTGACCCCAGGGGGAAGGGGGGAAGAGAGGAAGGTGTGCCTGGATGAAGGCTGGGATGGGATTTGGGAGAGCTCCGCAGGGTGGAGCCACCACTGCAGGGTGATCAGAAAGTTGAGGGGGGTGGGAAAAGTCTGAATTCCTCCTAGCTGAAGCCCTCGGGCCAGGAACAAACTCACCCCTCCTCCAATGGATGTCTGCTAGAAGTTCACTGTCTCTTGCTGGCCAGGAATGTGGCTGAGCTGACACAGGGCCTGCCTGTGCTCAGGCAAGCTATTAAAGCACAGGAACTGCCCCTGCCGGGCTGAGCCCACAGCCCAGGCCCAGCGTGCAAGGGAGCAGCTCTGGGGAGATCTTGTGTCCCCAAGGGGAAGGGGGGAAGAGAGGAAGGTGTACCTGGATGAAGGCTGGGATGGGATTCGGGAGAGCTCTGTAGGGTGGAGCCACCACTGTAGGGTGACCAGAATGTCGATTGGGTTGGGGAAAGTCTGAATTCCTCCTAGCCAAAGCCCTCGGGCCAGGAGCAAACTCACCCCTCCTCCAATGGATGTCTATTAGAAGTTCACTGTCTCTTGCTGGCCAGGAATGTGGCTGAGCTGACACAGGGTCTGCCTGTGCTCAGGCAGGCTCTCAAAGCACAGGAACTGCCCCTGTTGGGCTGAGCCCACAGCCCAGGCTCAGCGTTGGCTGTAGCAATTTTTATTGACACAACTCTATGGTGTTTCAAGGTCCAGAAAGCTGGCATTTTGAAATGCCACAGCTTTTTTCCTGCTATTGCTGAAAACCAAAAAGCATTCCTTCAGCTTTTCATCAACATCATTTAAATGTTTTGTGAGAGGACCTCTTAAAAGAGCTGTAGGGTTTTTGTTTCTAAAACTGAGTCGGGAAGCCTCTCTTAGATGAGAGCACTTGCTTGCCTCTAGCAAACAGAGCAGACCTGAGAAATTGCTGCTACCAAGAAAGCATGCTTTACTCTATTCTTTCCAATGCTTTCTCAGAATTACTGTGAATCCAGTTATCCATGTTGGGCACCATTTTGTAACATGAGGACTGGCTTGATGGGGTTTATGTCCTGCCCAGTTCCCCTAGTGGTGCAGGATAACTGTCTGTATTCTGTAAATCATGTCTTAAATAAATGCTGATTGGCCAGGCAGGAAATATAAGTGGGAAAATCAGACAGGAAGTAGAGATGAAGCAAAGAGAACAGGGGTATTTTGGAAAGTAAGAAACTCCCTCCTCACTCCCCTGCAGATCACCAAAGAACCAAGATGTAATCTGACTGGCTTAGAAAGTTACCAAGGCATGTGGCTAACATAGATTAGAATAATGGGTTAATATAAGCTAAAAGAACTAATAAGAAGACTGAGCTAATGGACCAATCAGTTTTATAACTTATGGAAATTTCTGTGTGATTTTCTTTTTTTTTCCTTATTTATATATTTAAAGAATTTCCACTTCTTCCCCTCTTCCCAATACCCTCCCGCTCCCCCAACTCGCTCTCTTCCTCCCTCACCATTCCCAAGAGCAGTCAGGGTTTCCTGCCCTGTCTGAAATCCAAGTTCCTCCCCCCTCCCTCCAGGTCCAGAAAGGTGAGCATCCAAACAGGCCAGGATCCCAAAAGGCCAGTCCATGCAGACAAAACAAGACCCAGTGCCAATGTCAATGGCTTTTCAGTCAGCCCCCATGTCAGCCACATTCAGAGAATCGAGTTTGATCACATGCTCGTTCAGTCCCAGTCCAGCTGGTCTTGGTGAGCTCTCATTCTATCAGTCCCCTTGTATCAGTGGGTGAACGCACCCTTCACAGTCCTGACTTCCTTTTTCATGTTCTCCTTCCTTCTGCTCTTCATTTGGACCCTGGAGGCTCAGTCCAGTGCTCCAAAGTGGGTCTCTGTCTCTATCTCCATCCATCGTCGGATGAAGGCTCCCTCTGGTTCTGCTTTCCTTGCTCACGATCTCCCTCCCTCTGCTTCTCATTTGGACCTAGGGAGTTAAGTCCAGTGTTCCAAATATGTCTCTGTCTCTATCTCCATCCTTCGCCATATGAAGGTTCTGTGGTGACATGCAAAATATTCATCAGTATGGATATGGGTCAAGGCCAGTTCAGGCACCCTATCCTCTGCTGCCAAGGGAACAATCTGGGAACCTCTCCTTGGGCATGGGAACCCCTCCAGAATCAAGTCTCTTGCAAACCTTAAAATGGCTCCCATAGTTGAGACAAAAACTTCCCTGCTCCCATAACCATCCTTCCTCCCTCTCCCCCTCCCATTCCACCTAGCCATCCCCAATCCTTCCCCTCTCCCCTCTCCTTAACCATCTCCCCTTACTTCCACCCCCTCCCCCATGCACTGACAAGTTTGCCTGGCAATCTTGTCTACTTCTAATATCCAGGAGGATAACTATATGATTTTCTTCAGGTTCACCTTCTTATTTAGCTTCTCTAGGATCACAAATTATAGACTCAAAGACCTTTAATTATGGCTAGATCCACTTATGAGTGAGTACATACCATATTTCTCTTTTTGGGTCTGGGTTACCTCACTCAGTAAAGCGTTTTCTATTTCCATCCATTTGCATGTGAAATTCAAGATGTCATTGTTTTTTACCGCTGAGTAAAACTCTAATATGTATATGTTCCACACCTTTTTTAACCATTCTTCTTTTGAGGGACACCTAGGTTGTTTCCAGGTTCTGGCTATTACAAATAATGCAGCTATGAACATAATTGAACAAATATTTTTGTAGTATGATAGGGCGTCTCTTGGGTATATTCCCAAGAGTGGAATTGCTGGGTCCTGAGGGAGGTTGACTCCCAGTTTCCTGAGAAACCGCCACACTGATTTCCACAGTGGCTGCACAAGTTTGCATTCCACCAACAATGGATGAGTGTTCCCCTCACTTCACATCCTCTCCAGCATAGGCTATCACTGGTGTTTTTGAGTTTAGCTATTCTGACAGGTGTAAGATGTTATCTCAAAATGGTTTTGATTTGCATTTCCCTGATCGCTAAGAAGGTTGAGCATGACCTTAAGTGTCATTTGGTCATTCGAAGTTCATCTGCTGTGAATTCTCTGTTCAGTTCAGTACCCCATTTTTCGACAAGGGAGCTAAAGGTATACAATGGAAGAAGGAAAACATCTTTAACAAATAGTGCTGGAATAACTGAATGTCAATGTTCATGAGTGAGATTGGCCTGTAATTCTCTTTCTTGGTTGTGTCTTTGTGTGGTTTTGGTATCAGGGTAACTGTAGCTTCATAAAAGCTACAGTGACTCTGTAGTTTGGCAGTGACTCTTCTGTTTCAATATGATGGAATACATTAAGGAGTATAGGTATTAGCTCTTCCTGGAAGTTCTGGTAGAATTCTGCGTTGAAAGCATCTGGTCCTGGGCTTTTTTTGGTAGGGAGATTTTTGATATCAGCTTCTAATTCTTCACAACTAACAGGTCTATTTAGATTGTTCACCTGTTCTTGCTTCAACTTTGGTATATGGTACTTATCTAAAAATAAAAATGTCCATTTCTTTTACATTTTCTAACTTTGTGGCATATAAACTTTCGTAGTAAAATCTAATAATTCTCTGAATTTCCTCTGTGTCTGTGGTTATTTCCCCCTTTTCATTTCTGATCTTATTAATTTGCATGTTCTCTCTCTGCCGTTTGATTAGTTTGGATAGGTGTTTGTTGATCTTGTTGATTTTCTCCAAGAACCAGCTTTTTGTTTCATTGATTCTTTGGATTGTTTTCTGTGTTTCTATTTTGTTGATCTCAGCCCTCAGTTTGATTATTTCCAGTCTTCTACTCCTCCTGGGTGAATCCGCTCCTTTTTTTTTCTAGAGCTTTCAAGTGTGCTGTTAAGTCTCCAATGTGTGCTTTCTCCGTTTTCTTTAATTGGGCACTTAGTGCAATGAACTTTCCTCTTAGCACTGCTTTCATAGTGTCCCATAGGTCTGATTGACCTGTCCATTGGTGAGAGAGGTGTGTTAAAGTCTACTACTATTTGTGTGTGTGGTTTGATGACTGCCTTGAGTTCTAGAAGTGTTTCTTTTACATATGTAGGTGCCTTTATATTAAGGGCATAGATATTCAGGATTGAGACTTCTTCCTGATGAATTGTTCCTTTTATGAGTATGAAATGTCCATCTCCATCTCTTCTGATTGATTCTAGTTTGAAGTCAAGTTTGTTAGATATTAGAATGGCCACACCTGCTTGTTTTATAGATCCATTTGCTTGGAAAATCTTTTCCCAACCCTTTACTCTGAGTAGGTGTCTGTCTTTGTGGTTGAGGTGTGTTTCTTGTAAACAGCAGAATGTTGGATCCTGTTTTCGTATCTAATCTCTTAGTCTTTGCCTTTTTATAGGTGAATTGAGTCCATTAATATTAAGTGATATTAATGACTAGTGGCTGTTGACTCCGGTCATTTTTTTTTTTTGGGTAGTAGAGTCATACTACACATACTGTTTTTCTTCTTTGAGTTGTGCTTGTGAAGGGTTGCTAGATGTCTGAGTTATTGTAGGCAGTGTTGGCAATGTTGGATTCTTTGGGTCGTGATTTTCCTTCTAATATTCTCTGTAAGGCTGGATTTGTAGCTACATATTGTTTAAATTTGTTTTTATCCTGGAATATTTTGTTTTCTCCATTGATAGTGAACAATAGCTTGGCTGGGTATAGTTGTCTGGGCTTGCATCCATGGTCTCTTAGTTTCTGCAGTACCTCTATCCAGGACCTTCTGGCTTTCATGGTTTCCATAGAGAAGTCTGGTGTAGGTTTTTTAGGTAGTTTGGTGTAGTAACTTTATAAGTTACTTAGCCTTTTTCCTTTGCAGCTCTTAATATCCTTTCTTTAATCTGAATGCTTTGTGTTTTGATTATTATATGACGAGGGGATGTTTTTTTCTGATCCAGTCTATTCTGTGTTCTGTATGCTTCTTGAACCTTCATAGGAATATTGTTCTTTAGGGTAGGAAAGTTTTCTTTTTTAATTTTGTTGAATATATTTTCTGGACCTTTGATCTGCAATTCTTCTCCTTCTTCTACCCCTATTATTCTTAGATTTGATTTTTTTATTATGTCCCAGATTTCCTGAATGTTTTGTGATCAGAATTTGTTGGATTTGCTGTTTTCTTTCGTCAGAGTGTTTATTTTCTCTATGGTGTCTTCATAATCTGAGATTCGTTCTTCTATCTCTTGTATTCTATTGGTTATGCTTGTTCTTGAAGTCTCTGTTTGTTTACCTAGATTTTCCATATCCAGCCGGCCCTCGGTTTGTGTTTTCTTCACTGCCTCCATTTCAATTTTCAATTCTTGAACTAATTCCATTACCTGTTTGATTGTTTTTTCTTGGTTTCCCAGGATATCCTTTACGAATTTACTCATTTCTTCAAACTTTTTGTTATATTTCTCTTCTATTTCTTTAAGTGAGTTATTCATACCCTGTTTAAGAGACTCTATTGCTTTCACAATGACACTGTTTTCCACTTCTTCTGGAATAGGGTGTTCAAGTTCTTCTGTGGTAAGATCGCTGGGATCTGGTGTTTTCATGATGTTTTTCAGATTGTTGTAGGAATTCTTGCTTTGGCGCCTGCCCATCTCTTCCTTCAGATGCTCTCTAATGGCTCTTCCCTCCACTGGGTCTTCTGATACAGGATTAGTGCCCCTTACTGGCCAGGAATCACTTTGCCTGCAGTCCTACCTTGCTGCAGGCAGGCTATTAAAACAAAGGAACTCCCTCCCATTTGCACTCACTGCCCCGTCCTGGTGGCGCCCACACAGGCTGAGTTGGAGGATTTTAAGCTCTGAAACAGGGAGAGAGGAAGGGTAGGGGTTCCTGGCTGAAAGCAGGGATGGTGTAGGAGGAGAGAGGGTTTAGCTGGGGGAAGCCGCCCTTTCGGAATACCCAGGGAGGTAAGGATGGTGGGAAAATTGTGTGTTCCATTACTGGGCTTGTCTGGCGGGTCAGGAACACACTTACCCCTCCATTGTATCTTCTGCTACCCTCAGCTTGATTTGAGGGGTCCTTCTGTGTGATTTTTGTTGGGGCTTGCCAGTTGTGGGGAACTGGGCAGGACATAAACCCCAACAAGAAGGCCCCTTCATGCTACACTGTGGATTCATTCTGGGTTAAGAAAAATCAGGTTTGACCAAGAAAGACCCCTCCCCAGAAAATCTCTGCTAGGAATGGATGACCAGATGATCCATCATTTCAGAAGACCTCTCTTGGAGTTTCCTCTGAGTTCTACATTCAGAACAGCCTCAAAACTGCTCTTTGAGATGAGCAAGTCTCACAGAATATTCCAGTCAGGACTTGACCATAATTCTAAATTTTCCTTAAGTTCCCATATGTTTATCAACACCCCCAATCAGCAGAAAGTATCCTAGAAAACTTTGCCCACATTCCCAAAAGATGGATTATCGATGTTTGTCTTTGTTTAGAGTGCTGGTTACAAGTTGTTATGGATAATGTTCAAAAAGAAAGTTAAACAAAGAAGATTAGATTTAGAGTTCTTGTTTTGAAAAGAAAGGAGGGAAGTGCTGTGGGACAATGATCTTGTACTTTGTAGTAAATATTTGTCACTTGTAATAGTTTAATAAAATGCTGATCAACCACTAGCCAAGCAGGAATTATAGGCAGGGACAATAGAATTGGAGAATTCAGGGAAGAGGAAAGGCTCCATCTGCAGTTGTCACCCAGACATAGAGGAAGAAAGATGAGAATGCCTCACTAACAAATGTGCCAAGTCACATTTCTGACACAAACAAGAATTGTGGGTTAATGTAAGATGTAAGAGTTAGTTAATAAGAAAACCTGAGCAAATAGGCCAAGCAGTTTATAATTAATGTAGGCCTCTTGTGTTTCTTTGAGACTGAATGGCTGCAGGATCAGGTGGGACAGAAACCTCTGTCAATATATCTCATCGTCCTTTCTCTTGGAATCCAGCTATGTATTGAAAAGAAGACAAGAATAGAATATTGATTATGAGAAAAAAGAAACTTAGATTCTCCAGAGTACCTAATTGTTGGGGCAACTTTCTTGAACCTTCTATTTTAGTCCAGTATCTACAGCTAAATGAACTTGAGTTGCTTACGTTATCTAGGCAATAACTGCAGAAGAAACTCTCTGCATAATTCTGTCTGAATTCTATCACGGATTCTAAATCCAAATAAACCATAAATATCTATTCTTTTAAATTTGGAATGTTTTTATTACAAAATGGTAAAACTCTGAACCTAAGACCCACTAGGAATCTTCAAAACCTCTTTGTGCAGATTAGATAAGTGAATTTTAGTAAGCTTTAGTTCATTTCCCCAAGCCACACAATTAATTATAGGTAAAACCCAAATAGACTTGAAGGTTATGTTTCATTTGTTGCCTAGGAATTTTTGTCAATGTGCCTGGTACCTTACAGGAAAATATATATTTCAAGTTCATATACAACTATAATGATCAAAAATTTTACAGGTCAATGAACTAACAACAGGTGTAAGGATTCCCTTAACTCTGAGCATTATTACTTTTACACAATAAAGATAGCAAAAGTTCATTTTCATTACCTGAAAAGAAAGTTAGAATGTGATTCAGAACACTGAGTTTTCTAATGATGTGCTCTTTACAATTGCCATTAACTTTCAGAGTTTTGGATTTATACTAACTCAAAATAATTGCAATAAGAAGTATTTCTTTAAAAAAAGAGTTTTATATTTTGTCTTGGCTTCCCTTAACTTACTTTGATTCCCCCAAATACTTACCACTAACTGATCCTTTCTGTTTCCATTTAAACAACCACACAAAAGACAGTGAACATAGTTTAACCAACGAAGTGCAAACTTGAGGACCCATGTTTGATCCCTAGAAAGCATGTAAAGAAACCTGGATATAATGCCAGGTATCTGTTATCCCAGCATTGGGAATGTGGGAGTAGGGCCATCCCTGGGGCCTGCCTTTCATCTAGTCTAGGTGACTTGGCAAGCTGTAGGTTCAGTGAGAAATCCCATCTCAGAAAACAGTTTGGATACTCTGGGGAAGATGACACAGTAGTTAAGAGCACTTGTATTTCCAGGGGATCCATGTTGAGTTCCCAACACACATGTCAGGCAGCTCACACCAACTTTAACTCCAAAAACAATGGCTCTGGCCTTTATGGGAACCTGCATTTATGTCCAAAGACCCACACAGAGACATAGACATATTCACATAAGTAAGATAAATCGTCAATATTAACTTGGAGAAAAATTGAGGAAGATAATCTGATATCAAACACTGGCTCACACTTGTTTACACACACACATGTACACATGCATGTACACAATCACACTCACATGCATAAATACTATGTACTTTGGAATGCATGGCTAATCAATTTTACTGATAGCAAAAATGGAGCATTTGAAAACAGTCATAGCTGATCTTGACACTTAGCCTGTCAATTTCTGCACTGAAAAATAATGGCAGCATCTGTGATAGACTAACTACTCTTTCAGCATCCGAATCTCTGTAGATTTTCTGCCCTACAGCCATATATCACTTCTGAAACCAAAGTAATCCTACTACTCTTACTCCTGTCAGCTCAATGAGTAGTTCATCTTCCTCCATAACATTAAGGGAGAGAAATCTTTTGGATGGGCAGAAAACAATTTAAGCTCAGTGACACCTAAGAGAAGAAAAACAAATTGACTCTCAGCCATCTAGGCTGCAGCCCAGAGATGAGGATGGAGTTGAAATTAATACAGAAACTTCAGGCTATCATTTATTTCATAGATATAAGTTTCATATACAAGAAATAAGGGTTGTGAAAAGGAAGACCATTTCTGCCAGCTAACAGATAAAGTCCAAACCCAAAGTTTATTTATTCTACTCTGCTATGAATGAGGATGTAACTAAATACTGACTTACTTCCAAGTAGGTCATGTGAGTATCTTAAAGTAAGACCGGTTTTACAGTGTCCAAAATGCTCTGGTCAAAAGAATGAAAGAAGTTTGTGAAATGAAAATGTAGCACTTCTGATATTGATATTCTTATGTGTGGCCTTATGAGTCACTGAGTTAGAGAATCTTCAAGTGTCATTAGAAGCCACAAATGAATTAGAAGCTGCAATCAATTTCACTCATTATATCTGCAGTCCATTAGTTCTGTACTATTATATAGAAAACCAAAATTCTATACAGCCTGGAGGGTGAAATCAGACTGAATACAAAAAAAACCTCATCATCTTCTTTTCATTTATAGCCTCCATTTACTCTGGAAGAAAGGCAGCACTTCGGAATCGTAAAGGAGATCTGAAATTCTGTATATACTTAGAAAGTATGACAAATGGTGTGTGCTAGAAGGCTCTGCGAGAAATTGTTACTGTAATATCTGCCAAGCCCATCACCCTCCACAGACATCCTACTTCATCCAGAAGCACTTTCATAGAATGGAGCTGCTTGGGAAGTAGAGAACAATAATAAAATAAGAATTCTTTGATTTCCAAACACCATTGATATTGTAAGACAAAATCCCCCTAGTTCCTACTGTGCTGTCAGGATTCTAGAGATCACTGCTTCTACTTCAACAACTGCTGCACCTGCTGACTTGTGATCTACTCTGGGAAAGAAGGTGAAGAAATAATTTTCATTTTCTACTTAAAAATTATGAGGACTGAGACAAACAGAAAGGTAGGGCGGGAGGGAGAAAGAACCAACAATGTACTAGTGACCTAGAGAGTATTTATTGTTCTTGTTCATACATATGTTTTCTAAACAGAATACTGGGTGTTTGTGTTCCCTCACATTCCTTCTATTGCCTTTCTGCAGACATGTTTACTAATACGACCCAGCACTTTTATGTTTAACTTTCTGTCCTAAAAAGAGATGGCTCAGTGCTTAAAAGTGTGCATTACACTTATAAAGGACATGGGTTTAGTTCATACCACTGCATTAGATAGGTCCCACCCCAGAGTGCCAGTTGGAGGGGTTACAACTACCTTTTCCTGGCCCTTATAAGTTCCTAACTATGCATGTATGTGTGCACACACACACACACATGCATGCACACACAGGCATAGGCACAGGCACAGACACACATACAAAAAGACAGAAATGGGGGAATTTAAAAGAATGAATGTATCTTTTTACTTTAAAGTGAATTTTCTTAAGTGAGAAAAATTCACCCAAACCTGAAGCATTGCAGAATCATCTGTAGGGATTATATGTTCCATTGGTATTAGAAAATACCTGGAAAAAACAAAGCAAAAATATTTTTTGGATCATGATCTCAGATTTCAAGTCACATGACAGGGAGTATATTTCATGGCATAGCAGGGCATCACCATGCACCCACAGCATGAGGTTTAGAGAGAGAGAGCTTATGTTGTGTTTCTCTCTTTCTCTTTTACTCCTCCTGGGACTCTGGTCATGATTTGACACCATACATATTCAAATCAAGCTTTCCTACAAGTAGTTAATCCTCCCTGAACACACGCTCACAGACACCCAGAGGCATGCTTTACTAATCATTTATACACTCAATTCAATCAAGTAACATAATTAACAACCATAGGGTCTTAGCCAAACAATTTCTAATTATAATGATAAAGCATGTGAAATTCTTAAACCAAAAGATCCCCAGCTAGTGAAATGTAGATCTTAGTAAATGGCATATGCAGGGAAGGTTTCTATAGCATATAAGTATAATATTTTTACTACATACCATTCAACCCTCCATAGCTAATCAGATTGTCATTTCAACACATATTATAAATTTTAGTTTTAAAATATCAATCCCATACTCATAGTTTTTGTGGAGCATAAATTGAAATCCTCTTGACTGAAACCATCAATGGAAAAGGCAAAACTTTTTGAGTTGTCTAACAAGATAAAAATGAATTACATATTATAAGAAAGAAATAGGAAGATTGCTTGAGCCTCAAGGAACATCATTTAAGATGAGATATAAAGCATCTAAGGGTTAGAACATAGGAAGAAGGGATGTGAACACTATCTTCTGGAAAATACACAATCCACTTAATGACATCATAATCTCACAGCAACTGCTGTTGTACAAGACTGGACCTGTCTATGGCCAGTCATGAATCATGGGGAGCGGGGATGGGACCTCAAAGGAGTCTATGCCTTCCTGCTAATCTGTTGGCTACTATTGGGTTCTGCAGAAGTGTAAAAAAGACTGCTTATTAGTTTCCCAGACACCCAGATCTAAATAATCACACAGAAACTATATTAATTACAACACTGTTTGGGGCCTATAGCAGAGCTATAGGGGAACAGAACTAGGTGGGGCAAACTAAGCTAAATGCTGGGAGAAAGGAGATGGAATTGGAAAAAAGCCAGAGACAAATGTGTTGAAACCTTGCTGGTAGGCCACGATCCCATGGTAATGCACAGATTAATGGAGATGGGTTAAATTACGATATAATAAGAAGCTAAAGCCAATGGACCACACAATGATTTAAATAGTACAGTTTCTCTGTGACTATTTCCAGACTAAGTGGTCGGGAACCAACAAGGGACCTCCTTACTACACATAAGTATAATGAAAGGCTATCTAAAGATAATGTTTTGCTCCCAGATAAAAATATTCATGATACAGGGAGCACAAAGAAAGAGAAAAACAAAAACAAAAAGAATGGACAACAAATTAATATGACTGGAATATCATGCTAAGGTGATGATGACTTTAATAGGTTCACTCTCCTTTTTAAACAAGGGTGTTTTACACTGAGTTTAAAACTAGAAGTCATATATGCAGCAATAAAAGCAATCATCACCAAAACCTGGACACAGAAGTTTTAATCTACTACAAGGCTAAGGAAGTTAAATATCATTCCTTTTCTTCATGGATAAAAATATTTTATTTTCCCTTTCACATACAAAGTTGAGATCTTACCAGTAATTATCTATAGCAATCCACAAGAAAATGGCATGATTCCCCAAAACTAACTAGAAATGGTATCACTGCTGATTGAATATCAGAACAGGAACTTGAAAT
Source organism: Myodes glareolus (assembly GCF_982192425.1). Taxonomy (NCBI): domain Eukaryota; kingdom Metazoa; phylum Chordata; class Mammalia; order Rodentia; family Cricetidae; genus Myodes; species Myodes glareolus. The sequence goes on along the minus strand of NC_142031.1, from coordinate 35,111,975 downwards.
GGGTAAGCATCGTTGGATGTGACCAAGGGCAGAGAAATCATCAATTCATAACCCGTTTGCAAGCAGACCAATGAAGATTTGACATGTCATTTTGAAAATCTTTCCTAAAGGGATTCTATGTGTCCTGCTGTAGAAGGGCTCTGCGTTCTGCCTGGTTCCCGCATGGCTAGCTTTACACCCAGAAATAACAACACACAAACTGTATTCTTTTAAACACTGCCTGGCCCATTGTCTCCAGCCCCTTATTGGCTAATTCTCACATCTTGCTTTAACCAATTTCTATTAATGTGTGTAGCACCATGAGGTGGTAGCTTACCAGGAAAGATCCTAACCTGCGTCTCTCTCAGAGAGGAGAGTCATGGCGACTGCCTCACTGCCTTCTTCCTCCCAGCATTCTGTTCTGTTTACTCCGCCTACCTAATTTTCTGTCCTATTAAAGGGCCAAGGCAGTTTCTTTATTAACCAATGAAAGTAACATATAGACAGAAGGCACACCTACATCATCCTGCCATCAGACATGCAACAAAGTTGTAGAGGAGTTGGGCCTCGCTATCTAATGAGGTTCTAAAATATAAACCCTTAGTCACTATACTAGCACTAAAGCTTTGCTTACCTATATTCTTTCAAGCTGGATTGCTTCTTTTTTAATAGAAGGGAATCTACTCTATCCGTGAAGATAGACACCTTTTGGAAAGAGTGAATCTAGACTATGTGAAACTTCACCATTATAAGGTTCATTCTCTTCTTGTCTTAGGTCTATTTAGCACTCAAGAATCATAGATCAGTTCATGCCATCCTATTCATTTTGAGAACACAAAACACTGTATTTGAGTGTCCAAACAAGTAGATTTTTCTCAATAATAGTACCAGGCCTTCAAGGGCCTTCAAAAAACCTGACCGTTGCTCTAGCTTCTAAATGACAGTTTTTGATAAAATGAATGTCAAAGAATTTTGAGGTAAATGGTAAATCTGTCACTATATTCTTGTATTTCTTTTGTTGTTTCTATTAGAATTAGAGTTGAGATAAAAATGAATTTTAAAAGTTGTCATTAAAATGAGGCTGTTGATTTGGCAGATGTTCATTCTTTAGGAAATAATGACCTTTCATAAGAACTTGTATTCTATCTTTGGATATTTATTATGAAGACAATTCTTACACTGCTTAATCCCTGAAGAAGAAATACCATTTTTAGCTAGCTTCTTATAGGTTTCCTCTTCCAGTGCTTGCTGCATTGGTTCCACCATCCACACCCCTTTACTATACATTTTTACCATGTAGAAAGTCACTGTGATAAGTGGTATAGCTGAGTTATATAGTGCTTAGTTTTACACTGGAAACAAATGTCTCTTTGACCAGCAGACCTGATGCTTGCATAACACTTTCTGCTTTTTCCCTATCCTTATCATGACAAGCAGATCCACCCAACTTCTCTCCTTTAGAATTCCCTTAGTGAGAAGTGCATACTGGTTTCTTTGTTCAGATATCCATGTTTCAAAATCCTCCCATGTTTCCTGTAAGTTTTCCCCAACTCTTCTTTACCACACTTCACAGTCTATGGATGTATTTGGGTGGGAGACAGAGAGGGAAGCCAAGTAGATCTATATTTGTAAAAATTCATTGCAATCTTCTTTGAAATTCCTAGTCTTTTACAAGAGTTGGAGGTAGGTGATGGTGATAGCGATGGAATTGAGGCAGGAACTGTCTGATAGACTTTTTAAAGTTCTGTATGTGTGTGTCTAGCACTTACTTTTAAAATATATAAAAATATCTCAGTTATTATCCTGAGTTTTATGGCATAAGTTGATGGCTGGGACATGGTCCTAAAATTTCCTATTATAATAATGATGATATATCCCAAACTATATTCTGTATACACAACAGGTTTTAGAGGTATGTATTAATATTTTGCCAATTATATTATTTTAAATAGGCTAAATGGTAGGTATTAATTGTCAACTTGACACAAGCTTAGAATAATTGAGATGGAAGCCTGCTTGTGGGTTTTCGAGATCAGATTGTCCTGTGGTTGTGTCTACAATGGATCATCTCGATCTTTGTGGAAATATTTAGTGTAAAAGTCAGTAGCATTCCTCACTGGCTTTGTGCCCCAGAATGTGTAAGAGTAGGGAAGGCCAGCCGAATACTATGCATGTGTACATTCATAACTCTGCTGTTGACTGTGATGTGATGTGTCTTAGTGCTTCAAATTCGTGCTGCCTCGATTTTTCCTTGAGAATGGGCTAAAACTTTGAACTATGAGCTAAAGCAAACCCACTCTCGCTTAAGTTGCTCAATGTCAGGATATTTTCTTTCTTTCTTTTTTTTTGAAAATTACAAAAGTTATGGCTTTAATTAAAAATAAAGGATTAATCAGGTTTCCTTAAGACAACTGTCAATCAAAAGTCAAAGTTGAAAACCAAACAGGAATGAGTCTCTCCACAACTTCATGGCACACATATGTATTTGTGAATATATGTGGTAAGGAATAATTGGAGAGATTTGTGAAGTTCTTACTTTTCTTTCAAAAAGAACAAGTCTCTGAAGTTCCAAAGACTCTCCATTTCAGAAATGTATTGATAAGACACACCAATAGAGAACCCTGTTTTATATCCTGCTTGGGTGGAAGTTGCTGAACAGGAAATAATGAGCAACATATACAAGATTATACAGTAGCTATTTTTTTTTGGCTCCATTGTTTTTGATTTTGATGTGTACATGCTCAGTAATTTTCCCAATAGGTGATCTATGGATTACAATTAGAATCTTAATTTACACAAAATATCTCACATTACTAACTTCTTTCAAAATCATGTAAAATTTGCTTCTATATAGCTGTTTCTCCTTTTATTGTCACTAATATCATGAATTATATATTTATATATTTTGAGTCTCTTGTTCTTTTTTATAGCTTTCTCTGTTTATTTTTATTTAAGTATCATTTCTTTTTTATTGCTTTATAAATAATACCATTCAAAATTTCCACCTACTCCCCTCCTCCCATTTCTTTCCTGCTGCCCCTTCCCCCCACCCCTCTAGTCCTAAGAGAGAGCAGGGTACCCGGCCCTGTGGGAAGTCCAAGGCCCTCCCCCCTCCATCCAGGCCTAGGATATTTTCATCATAGCAACAAAAGTGAAAGTAGAACAGCAGTAAAAGCCAGAAAATATAGTCAGAAGGAGACTTGCCAATTTGAGAATAGCTGGAGCGTACTCCCAGGAATGATGCACCTGCAAGCAAACAGGAGGTCAAAAGTTGAAGCAAAAGCAATTGTGGGACTTCACCCCAGAGCTGAAATTTACATTAGATTTTTCTAAGGCTAACCCATAGAGGTCAGGATTTGTATCTGCTCCCCATCCCTTCATTGGCCATGATGTCCTTATGGGTGAGTCAAAGTCTACAAAAAGACTTAGCTAAGAATAATGGGCATGAATATCTGAACTCAGTCATGAACATTGTCTCTGTGTCTACTTTGAAAATGCATTGCATTTACTTATAATGGAAACTGGGATGCAAATAAGTACAAAACAAGAACCTTCAGCCTGGACTAGAAAAACTACACCATGGCTATTGAGGGAAACAAGACGGTGGATGAAGAATACAAATGGCTAGAGAGACGGTTCAGCATTTTAAAGCATTTGCTGCTCTTTTAGAGGACCAAGCTTTAGTTTCTAGCACTCATGAAGAGCAACACACAGCTACCTATAACCTGCTACAGTGGCTCCAACTTCATCTTCTGATCTCCACTGGCATCCACATATATGTGACATGCATACACACATAGACAAGACACACAAGCATAAATTAAAATAAAATCTTTTTAAAACATCTGTATACAATGACTAGATGGGATTATATGAGTGTCATCTAAACTGTAAAGGTTATAAAATACAAAAGAGTGATAATTCCAAATGCTGATGAGAATGTAGAAAGACTCACTCATTTACATAATATTGTTATGAATACAAAACAGCATAACTGTTCTGGAAAAATACTATGGAAATGTCCTATAAAATAAAACAGTACTCACCATATAACTCAATAATCTAATTGGGGTGAAACTAAGGTTAACTCTGATGCTTACAAACATAAGGAAATGTTTGTAAAGCTCTACTTATAAAAGCCTCAAAATTTGGAAATAATCCAAGGGTTTTCCATGGGAGAATATTTAAATAAACTGGATAACCTATATAGCAGAGTACTCCCACTAAGCAGGAGATATACTATAGATAAACTGTAAATGCTTTAACTGAACTCAAAGACATTTTACTTAAAGAAAACAGCCATCTTAAAATATTGTGTGCTTCATTTTTAATTAAAAATAGACTCAAACTGCCTTTTAAATATTTACTTTTAATATCTATAGATAATAGCAGTTCAAAGCCCTCATCAAAGAATCTGGTTTTTTTCCACTGTGTGTAAATCAATACAGAGACCCATAGCTGATTAGAAAGCAGAGAATAAGTGACTAGGAGTGCTCGTTCAAAATGCAACAGCTATATCACTCAATCCCTGTGGGTCCTGGGGAACCACAAGGAGGAGAGAGTAGACAGATGGTAAGCACCGTAGACTGGGATTTCTGTGAATCAATGTCTTTTAGAAATTAGAGGGCCATTACCTTCACATGAACTCACATCACATGTAAAGCTTTTGCACAAATTCTGAACCTAAACCAGAACAAGTCAATGAACATTCTATCATGAATTAACAAATGGCTCATTAAGTCCCACACCTAGATGATGAACTATTGGCAGCTGGGGAAGAAACAATAATTTTTCTTCATGAATGTGATCTCTCGTAGATTTTCCATGTTTCAATGGATGCCTCACACTCATGTGTAGATGTGAGTTCAGAGAGTTAAAATGAGAAGAATGAAAGTTGGGAAAGGGACATGTGGAAGGGGTCTGGGAAGAGTTAGAAAGAGGTAAGATGGGGTGAATATGATCAGAATATGTAATATACAGATATGTGATTATTAAAAAGTAAATAAAAATATTACTGCATGAACTCATGTATATAATAGTCTTTAAATCATATAAAATATACATAGAAATATTGGAAATATTAGGGGTTTGGGGATGTATCTAAATATTAAAGGGATGTTTGAGGATAAAATAAGATTTTGGTAGAAGAATATTTCTATTTCTTGATTGTAGTAGTGATTCTATAAACCTACCCTATAACTAAGTTATCTAGAATAATACACATCCACACATACATGTATTCAAACATACTTACTGCTGCCAGGTACCCAAGAGCCATCTTATAAATTCTACAATCATTTCTAAGAAAACTAGAAAATATAAATTACCTAACATATTATTTGAAAATACTGAAATAATAACAGGAACAAATTTAATTAAAATCACTCAATTGCCTGAAAAGTTAATAGTGATTAGTCAATGAATACTATTAAATTTTTTATTAAAATAATATATTTTGCTATGTATCAGTAAACTGACTTAACAGAGTGATAAGTTATCAGATAAAAAGGAATAAATGGAGAGAAGGCACAATGTTTAAAAGTGCCAGCTGTTCTTGAGGAAGGTCTGCGTTTTTCTTAATATCCAGAGTAAGCTGCTTACAACTGCCTGTAACTCCAGCTCCAGGGGATCTGATGCCTTTTTTTGGTCTTCACAGGTACCACCACACAGATGTTGACATGCGTGCATGCACACACACACACACACACACACACACACACACATTAATACACATATATAAAAATAATTCTTATAAAAAGATGAAGTATATGAGACATTGAAAAGCAATAGTACTTTGAGTAAAGATTTGGGCTTCTTTTGCCTTTGTTTTTATTTTGACTTTTCAAAACAGTGTTTCTCTGTATAACCCTGGCTATTCTAGAACTAACTCTGTAGATCAGGCTGACCTCCAAGTCAGAGATCCACCTGTCTCTGCCTACTGAGTACTGGGATTAAGGGTGCATGTCACTACTACTTGACAAAAAAGATATTGTAATTGCTTGTCCACCATTCTAGCAATCCAAATAGTTAAGTAAGTCCCAAATGAAATACAAAATATCCAACTCTATTTCTCTATAAATCTAAATTAAAGCTTTGGGAAACAATGTTACCATCTTGTTAAAATAATTAATTTAAATTTTAACAGGATTGTAATTTTGTTTTATATCTTATCTTTTGCTTCCATTTTATGGTTAAGGACAAGCACTTTTAAAACTCTATGGGATTAAACATTTAAATATAATTACCATGAATAATTTGATTCAACACTAGTATCCATGAGAATTTGCTAAAACACTCTTTCTCTATCCTAGTTTGATGACACTTACTATAGAGCAGGCCTATCATGCTAGGAACATTTTATCACACAAACAGAAAGGATTGAATGCTTTTCATAGGATTACAGTATAATAAACCACCAAATGTCCAATTTTGCATCATAAAATTATAACAAATATTTAATGATAATTTGATAAGCATGCCATAAACACACTAGAAAATAATTGTATATCAAATGTTTACAGGCAAGAAATAAAATATGTGACCAATATATTTACAAAGGAAAGGAGATACACAATAAGTATAATATATTGTAAGAAAGTAAAACTTCATGCTTATAAAACTCTAAGGGAAGCAATGCATTCAAAGGATGTTTTGTAACTATGACATGAAATAATAGGGTTTCTGCAGCTGGAGAGGTAGATCAGATGTTAGGAATGATTGCTATTCTTCCAGAGAACTTCCGTTCACTTTTCAGCATCCATGTCAGACAGCTCACAGTCACTTGTGACTCCAGTACTATAGATTATCATAACATTTTTCTGGCCGGCATGTAAATCTACATGAATGTGGTACACATACCCACATACAGAAACTCAGGTGTACATATAAAATGAAATAAATGGAAAACATATGCTTTTATAAATCTAATCTCCTTCCACATTCTAGTACAATGAGTAACACTAAAACTAATTTTATTTTATTAAATATATATTTATTAATTATGTATACAGTGTTTTGTATGCATGCATGCCTACATGCCAGAAGAGGGTACCATATTTTATTACAGATGGTTATGAGACACCATGTGGTCTCTGGGAACTGACCACAGGACCTCTCAAGAGCAATCATTTCTCTTAACTCCTGATCCATCTCTTCAGCCCTAAAACCTGTTTTACTGAGTACAGCCAAAAATATTATTATATACACACAAAAATAGATGGATAATGTTTAGCTTCATGTTTCTAAGTTAAGACTTGCCTACATACACACAGGAGGCTTGATGTACAGAATGCATGGTAAGATGAAAAGAAGGGAGCATTTACCAGTTTTCATTTAATTTAGGTCTTCAAATTAATATAACTCACAAACTGCCTCCCCAGTTTTTCTTCCCCCTATAGATAAATCTCCACAGTTCTTCTTAGTCATTGCTTTCTTTAGATACAAACTTCTCAAGTAGTTATAACCTGTCTTTATAGACCATCATTCTGTAAAACTATTAACATGATTGTCTTTGATAAATTTTCTGTTGTCAAATCGTAGACTCCCTTCATTCTCCTTCTTCCTGAGTATTTTATATGACCATGTATCCCTTTCTGATACCCACTAACCATGATTTTCTTCCTTAGAGGATCCAGGCACCTGTAATCTTCTTTGCGAGCTTTCAGTCTCACTGGAGTTCTTAGAAACATATTATGAAGATGAGGAATGACTCAGTGGATAAGGAACTCACCATACAGTCTTGATGAGATGAGTTTGGATCCTCAAAATGCATATAGAAATCCAGCACAATAGAATAAGCATCACTACTGAGTGATGGTGAGAAAACAAGGTGAATTCCAGAAGTGTGTGTTACAGTTAACTTGGCACAAACAGCAAGTGAATAAGAGAGGTCCTGTTTCACACACAGTAGAAGGTGAGGACCAACACCTATCTGAGGTTACTTTCTAGAAAACACATACAAATGATAATAATAATAAGAAATGCCATTTTGCCATTCATCTCTTTCTCATGTCTCATTGAACACCTGTTTACTGATGAACAAATACTCAGATTTACACAATTCATTCATTCTACTTATGTAATGCCTGTATTTTGCCTGCTATCAACATTTCTTTCCCTTAGTAGGTCACCTGAATCCGTAATGTTCAAAGCATAATTGCTATTTCCTCATTTCCAGAACATATTGTCATTTGGTACTATTCTGATTTGATAAATAGCCCAAACAACCTACATATTTATTAAATAAGACCTGACAATCACACATTATTTTACCTGTGCTGGATAGTTTTACATCAACTTAACATAAACTAGATTTATCTGAAAGGAGGGAACCTGGATAGAGAAAAATGCCTCTATGTGACCCAGAAACAGGGTACTTTCTTCATTATTGATTGATGAGGGAGAACCCAGTCCATTATGAATCATGCCTTCTTTGACTGGTGGTTCTGAATTCTGTAAGAAAAGAGGCTGAACCATCCATGATAAGCAAGCTGTTCAGCAGCACTCCTGCATGACCTTTGAGTTAGTGCCTGCCTCCAGGTTCCTGCTCTGTTTAAGTTCCTGTTCTGACTTCCTTCTATAAGAACAGTGATGTGGAAGTATAAGTCAAATAAAACTTTAATTACTCAAGTTGCTTTAATCATGTGATATTTTACCATACCAATATTAACCCTACTGTCACTATTAAAATTTGTTTAACTGTCAGTGTCTAAGTGTTGTCAGTAAACACACACACACACACACACACACACACTACAGTGAATGCATGCAACATTGGACTACATCCCCTCAAAATATACTATTACAGTTTCAGAAATCATTCAGAATACTTGTAGAACTCCAAATAATTACCTACAGCAAAATATAAATGGTTGTGCAATTAGTCAGTGTGCAAGCACTGGGTATTCTACCATTATATAATGTCCCTGTAATCTCTGGTAACTAATTACAGTCTTGTACTTTTCACTTAATGCATTGACAAGAAAGCCTACAAGTAGTATTTGTGTCCTTTAGTTAAAGATTAAAATCTTGAGCCTAAATTACATTTGGAGAAGTGGGATGTTCTACTTAGATCTTTATTGCTGTGGAAAGGATCATGACCAAACAAAACTTGTGGGGTCTGTCTCAGCTTATATATTATAGTGCATCATAAAGTGAAGTTAGGACAGGAACTTAGAGGAAAGACTAAAGGGAGATGGTGAAAGAACATTTTTTTACTTCTCATGATTTCTCAGCTTGCTCTTTTATATATTCCATGACAACCTGTCAAGGGGCCATATCACCCACATTGACCTGGGACCTTTCAAATTAATCATCAATCAACAATATGCCTCACAGGATTGCCTGCAGGACAATCTATTGGAAGCATTTCTTCTCAGATGGTGACTCTAGTTTGTGTGAAGTTGGCCAAAAGTCAATCAATACATAGAGAGTAACACTCTTCTGTATAGATATGAGTATGGGCTCAAACTATACCCATGTCAATTCTTCCATTTAAAATGTCTTTTGTCCTATTTTATGTCCAATATTTTAAATAAATGATGAGTAGTGGTTAATTTCATGTAGGTTCTGATGTGTATGTGCTGCTTGTATTGGTTGATGAATAAAGTTGTGTCAGCCAGTGGTTTAGCTGAGAAAAGCCAGTCAGGAAATCCAAGCAGAGATATATATAGAGAGTATGTGGAGTTGAGAAGATGTTATGTAACCATGAAGGAGTAACATACCATGCCAGTAAGCCACAACCTCATAACAATTCACAGGTTAATTGAAATGGACTAATTAAAGGTGTTAATTTAAAACAAAGCTAGGAATACACCTGAGCCTTTGGTCAAACAGGGTTGTAGCTATTATATTTATTTCTGTGTGACTATTCGAGTCTGGGTGACCAGAAAATAAAACTGCAGTCTCCATTTACGAGGCTCAGAGCCACTTTCCAAATCCCAGTAACTATGAGAAATATGTGATTCTCCTTGGTGTCCCTACATTGCCCCATCCTCACACAATTTAGAAATTCCAGGTTTTAATAATTCTTTGTACATTTAACACTTATATTTTGCTTTCTTTATCACATAAATTTTATTTGTGGACTTATAAAATATTTTGTGGGAAAATGTATTTAAAGGTGGCTTATGAGAAAATATACATAACTAATTTGATGTAGTATGACTTTATGCTTCAGTGTAAACACAAACTCCTGTTAGGTTGTCTGTTCTTGCATAAAAACACACCCAAAATCCATTGTTATCTTTGCTGTATCTTGTTTCATACTCATTTCTAGAAAAACAACTTGAGCTAAAGGCTCTCTCTGATCTCAAAGACCACAGGATGAACTTGCTGATTTTTATCTAATACTTAAGAACTTGAAATTGCAGCACTCCTCTCTCAACACAGCATATAAAATGGTGAAATTTCAGGCTTTAGGGTTTTCTTTAACCATACATCAAAATAACATTTGAAGCATACATATATCTTAATGAATGATTTTTTCTCATAAAATATTTTCAAATTGTTGAGAGAATGTGTGTTTTGTTGAATTATAATATTAAATTCCATTTGGTCATTATTCTAGCTGAACAAATGATAAACAGACAAGACAGTCAGATAGAAAGAGAGATGATAGATAATAAGAAAGACAGATAGAAAGGTAAATGGTTGACAGATATATTGACATAGATAAAAGATAGAAAGATAGACAATAATGATGGTAAACAGAAGACAGACAGACAGACAGAGATAGATAGATGGCAGATGGATAGATAGATCATAGATAGATAGATGCTAGGTAGATGATAAATAGATGATAGACAGACAGACAGATAGATAGATAGATAGATAGATAGATAGATAGATAGATAGATAGATAGATAGATAGATTTTCCTATAAAGCTTAGGCTTTGAGACTTATAGAGTTCCACCATAGTCAGTAAGACCGAGGCATGGACCAAGTGTTATCCTCAAATCTCTCAGTTGAGAAACTTTGTGACTTTTTTATCTTTTTAATTATATTTTTCTCCTCTCTAGTGTTTGAGATTAATTAGCTCAACAGGATGAGTGTCCATTCAAAACTATCTTATCTTTTAGTCAGGTAATAGCTGTGATCTGTACAGTCAAAACATTTGCTATACTTGAAATAAGTTGTTTCTATGAAACCAGGTACTATACACAACTAACAGACGCCAACCCAAAAGGGAAACTCTTCACATACATTTCATGAAAAACACTCTCATATTTCACATTTCCTTCACAGTCATCATTAGTGTCAGTTTTTGAAACACCTAACACAAGTTTTATGCATATGAAATATTGATTATTTTCTAAGTCATATGATATAGGGCAATTTACAATAATCTGAGTTTATTGTTTTTTGTAAAAACGTTCTTACGGAGAAACAAATTTTGCTTACTGGTATGTAGAGTTTACTATTTTTTCTACGAATATTTTGATATATAATCATAATTGCTGCTGTCATTACTGATACACTGGTTTGTATACTGATCCTTAACATTTTCATACACTAATATCTAATATTTGAATTGAGTTGATAACCTTATCAATAATCAATAATTACATAATTTATTTCTCTTTTCTGACTTTTATCCTCCCCATCCCATCCATCCCTCTTTTTCTCCTTTTTTCTTTCCTCTCTATCTGTATGAATATCTTTCTGTTATCTGTGGATTATACCCAGAGCCTCACACACATTAGGTAATTATTCTAACCATGAGACACTGAGCCCTGTATGTCTCCATTTATAATAACATTACTGAATGGACTTTACACATATCTTAAATTAGTATTGTTTGAGGGCTTTTTTACATTTCTTAATTAAACAATACCCTGTTTCAAGAAACATAATTAAGTCAGTATTTCTGTAAATGAAATACTCATCCATAAGGACTTATATAGAGATAATTTTTAATCTTTCTACTTCTGTTAGGGTATGAAGTAGCAAGAATATAGCAATTACAATGGCTTACTCTACCATATCTTATTTGTTATTTTCATTATAATTTAATTTTGCATTGTCCATATAGTTTGTTTATGTTGAAACTCAGATGAAATAAAAAGGTGCTACCAATGTCATTCCTATGAAGAAATTGTTCAAAAGCATTAAAATTTCTGTTTTTGTGTCACACCCTCATAACTACTCCCCACTCTGTTCATGCTAGGCAAAGAGTCTATGAACTAAAGTAAATTCACAGCCCTGAACTGAACTCTTAATCCAAACACTACCTTCATTCTCAACTTTCCTATTGGCAGAGGAATTTGATATACAGAAATATTTGACTGAATCCACTTGAAAATAAACAGAATGAACATTGTACAATAATTTTATGACTATAAGCTTATTTTTCAACTTCAAATTTTCCATCCTCAAGTGAGTCCTATACTAAGTGATGTTAGAAATTAATTATGTTTATTATCTTTGGGGAGTTTAGTTGCAATTTTGTCACAGTAAACACCACAAAGTCTGCTCTTGAGACATGATTTTACTATGATGATTAATTCTATCTGGATCACATAACATTTATTATTTAACCATAACAATAACACAAACAATATAATTGCTTAGGTGCTGGCCATCAATCTTTTATGGGACTTAAAATGAGAAAACATAAAGAGGCCTAGAATTTAAGTCATGTTTCAGTATATTCTCATTTCCAATACCCTCAAGACTAAACTCAAATGGAGTGGGCTGATTAAAATGCTAACTCTGTCTCATGCATTCTGGGTGGAATCACTAATCAGCTAATATTGTACATCTCTTTAACTTTGCGTCTCAATAACAACATATGAAAATTGTTTGTATTTTATTCATTTATTCTGACTGTTTAAAAAAGTGCATCTTTTGGATTGTTTAAAAAAGTGCATTTTTTGGAGAACAAAATCTAAGAACATATAGTATTTCCTAAGACCATCCTAATAATAAATGTAAGGTTTAAATGAGTTCAGTGCGTATGTATAAATCACTTATGACAGTTCCCCATAAAACAAGGGATAGCACAGTTTGTTTATAATATATTATTATGTCCTAGTACCACTAAGATCTCTGCTCTTTCCTCTTGACATTTTCTTTTGACATAGCCTATGTAGGCTTTTTTTCCAGTCTTGTATTATTTTTTATTTGCTATTATACAACAAATGCATCAACTTTATTTATTATTTTTTAAAAAGAAAACAAACTATTTTTTTCTTTTCACATACCAATCCAGGTATCCACTTCCTCCCCTCCTCCCATTCCCTCTGCCTACCACCCCTAACCCACTCCCCCTGCATCCACTCTTCGGAGAGGGTAAGGCACATTGCTTTGGGGAAGGTCAAAACCCCTCTCTACTATAGCTAGGCTGAGCAAGTTATCCATGAAAAGAGAATAGATTCTCAAAAAGGCAGTACAAGCAGTAGGGATAAATCCTAGTGCCACTGACAGTGGCCTCTCAGTCTTTCCAGTCATACAACTATCACCCATATTCAGAGGGACTAGTGTAAACCTACACTGTTTTCTTCCCTGTATGGCTGGGGTTGGTGAGCTCCCATTAGCTCAGGAAAACCGTTTCAGTAGGTGTACCCATCATGCTACCCATCATGGTCTTGACCCCTTTGCTCATATTCACTCCTCCCACTCTTCAACTGAACTTTAAGAGCTCAGTACAGTGCTCCGATTAAGGTCTATGCCTCTGTTTCTCTCAGTTGCTGGATAAAGATTCTTTGGTGATATTTAAGATATTCATCATTCTGACTATAGGTGCACCAGTTTGGGTACCCTCTCCTCTATTGCTTAGCTTCTTAACTGGGGTCATCCTTGTAGATTCCAAAGAATTTCTTGCTAGCTCCATAATGGCTCCTTCAATCAAAATATCTATTTCCTTGTTCTCATCTCTGTCCCTCCTCCATCTCGACTACCCTGTTCCCTCAAGTTCTCCTACCCCCTCCCCATCTCTGCTAATCTTCCCTTTCCACCATTCCCATGTTTTCAATTTTGTCAGGTGATCTTGTATATTTCAACTTTCCAGGTGAATCTATGTATGTTTTTCTTAGGGTTCACCTTGTAAATTAGCTTCTCTAAGATCATAAACTATAGATTCAATATCGTTTGCTTTACAGCTAGTATCCACTTATGAGTGAATACATATCATGTTCATCTTTCTGGGTCCGGGTTTCCTCACTCAGGAAGATTTTTTCTATTTCCATCCATTTGCATTCAAATATCAAGATGCCATTGGTTTTTTTTGTTGTTGTTTGTTTGTTTTTTACCATTGACTAGTACTTCATTGTGTAAATGTGCCACATTTTCTTTATCCATTCTTCTATTGAGAGGCATATAGGTTGTTTCCAGGTTCTGCCTATTACAAATAATACTCTTTTGAACATAGATGAACAAATGCCCTTGTAGTACAAGTGAGCATCTTTTGGGTATATACCCAAGGGTGATATTGCTGGATTATGAAGTAAGTTGATTTCTAATTTTCTGAGAAACTGCCATACTGATTTCCACAGTGATTGTACAAGTTTGCCTTTACACCAACAATGGAGGACTATTCCCCTTCCTCCACATCCTCTCCAACATGAATTATCATTGATGGTTTTGTCTTAGTCATTTTGACTGGTGTAAGATGATTTCTCAGAGTTGTTTTGATTTGTATTTTCCTGATGGCCTAGAATGTTGAATATTTTCTTAAGTGTCATTTTTGCCTTTGGAGATTCTTCAGTTGAGAATTCTCTGTTTAGTTCAATAGTCATTTTTTAATTGGGTTATTTGGAATTTTGATGCCTAATTTCTTGTGTTCTTTATATATTTTGGAGGTAAGTCCACTGTCTGATGTGGGGTTGATAAAAATCTTTTCCCATTCACTAGGCTGTCGTCTTGTCTTATTTACTATGTTCTTTGCTTTACAGAATCTTCTCAGTTTCAGGAGGTCCCATTTATTTATTGTTGCTCTCAGTGTCTGTGCTACTGGTGTTATATTTAGGAAGTGGTCCCCTGTGCCATGCATTGAAGGCTACTTCCCAGTTTCCCTTTTATCAGGTTTAGTGTGGTTGGATTTATATTGAGGTTTTTCTATGTAGGCTTTTTATTTATGTGTTCTATATACCAAGAAAAAGAAATCCAGGGATTTTTTTCCTGTGCATTTTTGTCTAGCTTCTTCATGGTTCATGATGTCAGCTGAGGTTGTCAGTACAGGGAAGCCAACCTGTCAGATGAGAGCAGATTGTTCTGCCATTTTTCTCAGTCTTTGAGCTACATATCAAATCTACAACTGATCACTACACACTTGTTCAACCTGCCTGTGAGGTTTACATTTTTTTCAGATCTATGATCATCATGGATTTCTAATTCATCAGAGGTAAGCATGCTTTATCATCACAGTTAGGAACTGACCAATAATTTTGGAGGATGACCTGATGAGGACCTGGTGTTTGCCTTTCTTCTATGCTTCGTTGAATCTCTTGAAATCATCAGGACATTTATGCACAGCATGGTGACAGCATGGAAAGATTTCTTGTTATTTCCTGTCATCATTTATACTAAGAGATTGAGAAAAAAGTTACAAACTTATGTGAACATACAAAATGTTGGCATTTTCTTTCTTGGAGATAGAGAAAAGGAATACATACAAAACGTTGGAATTTTCTCTCTTTAAGCATTTATTCATTCATTTATTTATGAGGCAGGGTGCAGGGGTAGAACCAATGTTGGGCAAAAGAGGGATTGGGGTTCTCTGCAGTGGAGTTTCAGGCAGTTGTGAGCCCTCTGATGTGGATGCAAGCAGTCATACTCAAGTTTTCTGAAAAACAGGAAGCTCTCCTAACTACAAATTTTTCCCTAAACCATATTTTCCATTTTGATTCTCTTTTTCAGTCTTCTTATTTTGCTATTGGGGAATTCCTATTACTCATATAGTTGTGTTAGATCAAATTCCAACTCATTCATTTAATACTTCCAGATCCTTGAAAAGAATAACAGCCTTATTGAAGATCAAATTTTCCCACTTTTAGAATATGTATACATTTATTTCAAAGAGTTTATTTCAAGTTCAAAGGACATTATGAAGTAATGCTAGGGAAACAGAATTAACTCTATTCATAAATGTTATTCTACCTAAACACAATGAGCTACAAAAATTCACTAGCTGTTAGGTAAATATTTATTTCTTCCTAAAATTTACTAAGTAAAGTCTCTGTTTACTTAAGGTATTTGATACTTTTTTAGGTTAATTTAATTATACTTATATGTAATTATACTTATATTTATTTTTATATATTTAATTATGCTTATATTTAATATACTTATATTATGAATGGTGTTTCAGAATATGTTTCCAATGACTGGATAAGTGGCTCACTCACTAAAAGCACTAATTGCTCTATCAGGGGATGTGAGTTAAGCAGCTCACAACCACCTATAAATCCATTCCAGGAGATGCCCTCTTCTTACTTGCATGTGGTGAACATGTACTCATTCAGGCAATCACATATGTTCATTAAATAAATGAATATTAAAAAATAAAGACAATGTTTACTAATTCTTTTCTTTAGCACTTCACCTTTAAGACTTCTTATGAAAAAGGAGTTCTTGGTTTCCCAAGTTTGAGAAATATTGAACACTGTATGTACATTTTAAAACCTTGTGAGCTGTGTGTTCATGTGAGTATGACTTCATGCATGCCATGTTATACATGTGGAAGTCATAGGATCTTTGACATTGGTTATTACAGTCTCTTTTTTTTCTCCACTACTGTGTTAGCCTGGGTAACTAAGTAATGTGCTTCTGGGAATTCTCTCTCCACCTATCATTTTCAATAAGAAACAAACTTGTATTACTATAGCTGGATTTCTGTGGGTCTTAAGGATTTGAACTCTTCTTACTTGGGGAGACAAGTATATGGCTTACTGAGGCATTCCTATATGTTCTGGCTTCATTTCTGTTGCTGTGATAAGACACACTGACAAAAATGAAACAAGCAAACAAAAGAACAACACATCTAGGATATTAGTGTTATTGTGGTGGTGGTGGTGGTTATTGTTATTTATCTTGTAGTTCCATGTTACAGTCCATCACTGTGGATAAGTCAAGTCAGAAATATCAGACAGCTTGATCCATCACATCCACAATCAAGAGCAGGGAGAACTGGATACATATATGCTCTATTGCCTGTTTGTACTCAGGTGAATTTCCCAGCTCTTATGTAATTCAGGATTCAACCCATGAAATATTACCACCCACATTTAGAGAGGGCTATTCTACCTCAGTTAACCTAGTCAAAAAATTACTCCTAGGCACGACCTCAGAGAATTCAATCTAGGTAATCCCTTGTTGAGATTTTCTCAGGATAAGTGATTCTAGATTGTGTCAGGTTGTCAGTTAAAGCTGACAATCACACCAACTCTATACTATTGCAAAATAGTATAGTAATTCTGCATTACTTATAGGCTTGTTCTCAAGATCTTTCCTAGATATCCAACCAAGAATATCACCAGTATAAAATGTTTCAATATTTTCATATACCTCAAACCATTAAATACTAGATACTTAATACAATGTATTAAGTATTACTGATATAGTCTATTGTTTAGATAATCATGGCAAGGGAGAATGATCTGTCCTTGTTCATGCTTTGTTCATATTTTTAATTCATGCCTGGTTGAATCATGACTCACAGAACCAGTGAAGTTCTAAGGAATATTAAATATTAAAATTGTGTGAAATCTTTCCAGGGTAATATGTAACAGATAAAAATTCAGACAATAAATTTCCTTGTGAATTAAGGAAATTTTATATATAACTAATGATAGCATTCTATGGTGCTGAGAATCACGATTTATATATGCCAATCGTGATGATCTATGCTGATTATTTTTTGTGGTGGGATCTAGAATTACCCAGGAAACAAACTTTTGAACATAAATTTGAGGTAGTTTCTAGACTTACATTAGTTGGGAAGAGTCAACTAAATTTGAGTAACATTTTCCATGGGCTGGAGTCCTTTACTGAATGAGAAAGAGAAAGTTAGCTAAGTGTCAGCACTTATCCCTGTGTCCCATGACTATGGAAGGAATATGACCAGCTACCCAACTCTCCTGTCACCAAGCCTTCCCTGCCCGGAAAGGCTGTGTCCTCAAACTGTGAGTCAAATAAACCTCCTTGAGTTCCTTCTGTGAAGAATTCTGCAACAGCAGCAAGAAATTGATTAATATACTTGTTCCTTCAACTTCCTCCTCAAAGTCTGGGGCATACATAAAAGGGCACATGAGCCAAGGAGACTCAAGGAGACAGAAAATGTTACTCGTTGCCCAGGAGAAATGACACAAGAGAAATTCTTGTTTTAAGGTATAAAAATATGCAAAATGTCTTAGTGAATATGATAAACGGGTTAGTGTATTTTAGTCTGTAATTGAAAGATACATTGCCTTGGTCAAAATAATTGAACCTCTGGGAATTTAATCCTTGTTCCTTCACACCTTTCGAAACTACTTTTCTGGTTTATATGAAAAGATTCTTTTTCTCTGTTCTGACTAGAATAGAAATGTTTGCAGGAGGCCAATTTATGAAGTAAAATTCAACCAGATCAGACAGATTAAGTTTAAATATAAAGCTGAGATTTCCTGAGGCATCCAGGCCTTGAGGCACAAGAACGCAGGCAAAGAGAAATAATGGTCTAAGTGTGCCAGAAATTTTGGGTGTTGCTCTTCTCAGGTCAATTGCCTGCTGTTATCATGAGACAGGAGGGTGAGAAAATGAACTGGAAACATCTTTTGAGGCCGAAACCATCAAAGCCATAAGAATCCTCCCAGGAATGAGTGAATAGTGGCATTTATCATTTCGAAAGCATTGGTTTTTAATTATGTGCTTCTATGGGTCTGTGCAAATGAGTGTGGGTGCCTGCAGAGGACAGAGATGCCAGATCCCCTTGGAAATAGTGTTACACTCAGTTGTGACCTAAGACTTGGGTGTTGGGAACAGAACTCCAATAGCAATATGTGATTTTAACTGCTGAGCCATCTCTCTTGGGCAGAGCACTGGGATTTAAGTTTGTTGCACCAAACAGACAGGAAAGAAGCATCTGACGGTAAGACTGAATAGAACTACATGGCTCTCCCTCAAGCCATTTGCTTAAAGTATTAAACAGAGCAATAGGGACCAGAGAGGGGCTCTGATCCTGTGGAGGGGTGAGTGTGTTGACCGCCATACAAGTCCGGTTAGGTACACACGGTATTCCCGCCATCCTTATCTCCCTGGCTGCTCCAAAGGGGCAGCTTCCCCCAGCTAATCCCTCTCTCCTGCTACGCCATCCCAGCTTTTGGCCTCGAACTCCTCCTGTCCTCTCTCCCTTTTTCGGGGCTTAAATTCCTCCATCTCAGCCTGGGTGGGCACCGCGGGTCGGGACAGGTGGTGAGTGCAAAGGGAAGGAAGTCCCTTTGTTCTAATAGCCTGCCTACAGCAAGCTAAGACTGCAAGCAAAGTGATTACTGGATAGCAAGGGACACTAATCCAGTAGAAGAAGACCCAGTGGAAGGAAGAGCCATTGGAGAGCATCTGAAAGAAGAGATGGGCAGGCGCCAAGGCAAGAATTCCTCCAACAATCTGAAAAACAACATGAAAACACCAGATCCCAGCGATCTTACGACAGAAGGACTGGAACGCCCTATTCCGGAAGAAGTGGAAAACAGTGTCATTATGAAAGCAATAGAGTCTCTTAAACAGGGTATGAATAACTCACTTAAAGAAATAGAAGACAAATATAACAAAAAGATGGAAGAAATGAGTAAAGAAATGGAAGACAAATATAACAAAAAGGTTGAAGAAATGAGTAAATTCGTAAATGATACCCTGGGAAACCAAGAAAAAGCAATCAAACAGGTAATGGAATGAGTTCAAGAATTGAAAACTGAAATGGAGGCAGTGAGGAAAACACAATCCGAGGGCCGGCTGGATATGGAATATCTAGGTAAATGAACGGAGACTACAGAATCAAGCTTAACCAATAGAATACAAGAGATAGAAGAACGAATCTCAGATTATGAAGACACCATAGAGAAAATAAACGCCCTGACCAAAGAAAACAGCAAATCCAACAAATTCTCATCACAAAACATTCAGGAAATATGGGACATAATAAAAAAAAACAAATCTAAGAATAATAGGAGTAGAAGAAGGAGAAGAATTGCAGATCAAAGGTCCAGAAGATATATTCAACAAAATTATAGAAGAAAGCTTTCCCATCCAAAAGAGGGATATTCCTATGAAGGTGCAAGAAGCATACAGAACACCGAATAGATTGGATCAGAAAAAAACATCCCCTCGCCATATAATAATCAAAACACAAAGCAGTCAGATTAAAGAAAGGATATTAAGAGCTGCAAAGGAAAAAGGTCAAGTAACCTATAAAGGTAAACCTATCAGACTTACACCAGACTTCTCTATAGAAACTATGAAAGCCAGAAAGTCCTGGATAGAGGTACTGCAGAAATTAAGGGACCATGGATGCAAGCCCAGACTACTTGACTCAGCCAAACTTTTGTTCACTATCAACGGAGAAAACAAAATATTCCAGGATAAAAACAAATTGAAACAATACGTAACTACTAATCCAGCCTTACAGAGAATACTAGAAGGAAAATTACATCCCAAGGAATCCAACATTGCCAACACTGACTACAATAATTCAGACATCTAGCGACCCTTAACTAGCACAATTCAAAGAAGGAAAACTCATACACTCTATTACGCCCACCCAAAAAAATGACTGGAGTCAACAACCAATGGTCATTATTATCTCTTAATATCAATGGACTCAATTCACCTATAAAGAGGCACAGACTTAGAGATTGGTTACAAAAAGAGGATCCAACATTCTGCTGTTTACAAGAAACACAACTCAACCACAAAGACAGACACCTACTCAGAGTAAAGGGTTGGGAAAAGGTTTTCCAAGCAAATGGACCTAAGAAACAAGTGGGTGTGGCCATTCTAATATCTAACAAAATCGACTTCAAACTAAAATCAATCAGAAGAGGTGGAGATGGACATTTCATACTCATAACAGGAACAACTCATCAGGAAGAAGTCTCAATCCTGAATATCTATGCCCCTAATGTAAAGGCACCCACATATGTGAAAGAAACTCTTCTAGAACTCAAGGCAGTCATCAAACCACACACGCTAATAGTAGGAGACTTTAACACTCCTCTCTCACCAATGGACAGGTCAATCAGACAGAAACCAAACAGAGAATTAAGAGATTTATTGGAGGTATTGAATCAAATGGACTTAACAGACATCTATAGAACACTCCACCCAAATAGGAAAGAATATACCTTCTTCTCTGCAGTTCATGGAACCTTCTCGAAGATTGACCACATACTTGGTAACAAAGCAAACACCCACAGATACAAAAAAATATTAGTAACCACCTGTGTCTTGTCAGATCACCATGGATTAAAATTAGAATTCAACAACAATGCTACCCCCAGGAAGTCAACAAACTCATGGAAGTTGAACAGTCAACTACCAAATCACCCCTGGGTCAGGGACGAAATTAAGAAAGAAATTAAAGTCTTCCTTGAATTTATTGAAAACAAAGACACAACATACTCAAACCTATGGGACACTATGAAAGCAGTGCTAAGAGGAAAGTTCATAGCAATAGGTGCCCAACTAAAGAAAACGGAGAAAGCACACATTGGAGACCTAACAGCACACTTGAAAGCTCTAGAAAAAAAAGAAGCTGATTCACCCAGGAGGAGTAGAAGACTGGAAATAATCAAACTGAGGGCTGAAATCAACAAAATAGAAACACAGAAAACAATCCAAAGAATCAATGAATCAAAAAGCTGGTTCTTGGAGAAAATCAACAAGATTGACAAACCCCTATCCAAACTAATCAAACGGCAGAGAGAGCACATGCAAATTAATAGGATCAGAAATGAAAAGGGGGATATAACCACAGACACAGAGGAAATTCAGAGAATCATTAGATCTTACTACGAAAGTTTATATGCCACAAAGTTGGAAAATGTAAAAGAAATGGACATTTTTTTAGATAAGTACCATATACCAAAGTTGAACCAAGAACAGGTGAACAATCTAAATAGACCTGTTAGTCGTGAAGAACTAGAAGCTGTTATCAAAAATCTCCCTGCCAAAAAAAGCCCAGGACCAGATGGTTTCAATGCAGAATTCTACCAGAACTTCCAGGAAGAGCTAATTCCTATACTCCTTAATGTATTCCATAATATAGAAACAGAAGAGTCATTGACAAACTCCTTTTATGAAGCTACAGTTACCTTAATACCAAAACCACATAAAGACACAACCAAGAAAGAGAATTACAGGCCAATCTCACTCGTGAACATCGACGCGAAAATTCTCAATAAAATCCTGGCAAACCGAATCCAGGAACACATTAGAAAAATTATTCATTATGATCAAGTAGGCTTCATCCCAGAGATGCAGGGCTGGTTCAACATACGCAAATCTATCAATGTAATCCATCATATAAATAAACGGAAAGAAAAAAACCATATGATCATTTCATTGGATGCTGAAAAAGCATTTGACAAAATTCAACACCCATTTATGATAAAGGTGTTGGAGAGACTGGGGATACAAGGATCATACCTAAATATAATAAAAGCAATATACAGCAAGCCGACAGCTAACATCAAATTGAATGGAGAGAAACTCAAACCCTTTCCACTAAAATCAGAAACGCGACAAGGCTGTCCACTCTCTCCATACCTCTTCAATATAGTGCTTGATGTTCTAGAAATAGCAATAAGACAACATAAGGAGATCAAGGGGATTCGAATTGGAAAGGATGAAGTTAAAACTTTCGTTATTTGCTGACGATATGATAGTGTACATAAGTGACCCCAGAAACTCTACCAAAGAACTCCTACAGCTGATAAACACCTTTAGTAACGTGACAGGATACAAGATCAACTCCAAAAAATCAGTGGCCCTCCTATACACAAAGGATATGAAGCAGAGAGGGAAATCAGAGAAACATCACCTTTCACGATAGCCACAAATAGCATAAAATATCTTGGGGTTACTCTAACCAAGGAAGTGAAACACCTATTTGACAAGAACTTTAAGTCTTTGAAGAAAGAAATTGAGGAGGATACCAGAAAATGGAAAGATCTCCCTTGTTCTTGGATTGGGAGGATCAACATAGTAAAAATGGCAATTCTACTAAAAGCAATCTATAGATTCAATGGAATTTCCATCAAAATCCCATCAAACTTCTTCACAGACCTTGAGAAAACAATAATCAAGTTTATATGGCAAAACAAAAAACCCAGGATAGCCAAAACAATCTTATACAATAAAGGAACTTCAGGAGGCATTACCATCCCTGACTTCAAACTCTATTACAGAGCTACAGTATTGAAAACAGCTTGGTATTGGCATAAGAACAGAGAAATCGACCTTTGGAATCGAATAGAAGACCCGGATATTAACCCACAAACCTATGAGCACCTAATTTTTGACAAGGGAGCTAAAGGTATACAATGGAAGAAGGAAAGCATCTTTAACAAATGGTGCTGGCATAACTGGATGTCAACCTGTAGAAGGATGAAAGTAGATCCATACCTATCGCCATACACAAAACTCAGGTCCAAATGGATTAAAGACATCAACATTAGTCCGTCTACTTTGAACCTGATAGAAGAGAAAGTGGGAAGTAGTCTACAAGATATAGGCACAGGAGGCCTCTTCCTAAGCAGGACCCCAGCTGCACAGACAATAAGAGAAACAATGAATAAATGGGATCTACTGAAACTGAGAAGCTTTTGTAAAGCAAAGGACACTGTCAGTAAGACAAAAAGGCTGCCTTCTGACTGGGAGAAGATCTTCACCAACCCCTCATCAGACAAAGGTCTGATCTCCAAAATATACAAAGAACTCAAGAAACTAGGCACTAAAACTCTAATTAACCCAATTAAAAAATGGGGTACTGAACTGAACAGAGAATTCACAACAGATGAACTTCGAATGGCCAGAAGACACTTAAGGTCATGCTCAACCTCCTTAGCGATCAGGGAAATGCAAATCAAAACCACTTTGAGATACCATCTTATACCTGTCAGAATAGCTAAAGTCAAAAACACCAATGATAGCCTATGCTGGAGAGGATGTGGGGTGAGGGGAACACTCATTCATTGTTGGTGGGAATGCAAACTTGTGCAGCCACTGTGGAAATCTGTGTGGCGGTTTCTCAGGAAACTGGGAGTCAACCTCCCTCAGGACCCAGCAATTCCACTCTTGGGAATATACCCTAGAGATTCCCTAGCATACTACAAAAGCATTTGTTCAACTATGTTCATAGCAGCACTATTTGTAATAGCCAGAACCTGGAAACAGCCTAGGTGCCCCTCAATAGAAGAATGGTTAAAAAAGGTGTGGAACATATACACATTAGAGTTTTACTCAGCGGTAAAAAACAATGACATCTTGAATTTTGCATGCAAATGGATGGACATAGAAAACGCTTTACTGAGTGAGGTAAGCCAGACCCAAAATGAGGAACACGGTATGTATTCACTCATAAGTGGATTCTAACCATAATTTAAAGGTCTTTGAGCCTATTATTCGTGATCCTAGAGAAGCTAAATAAGAAGACGAACCTGATGAAGATTATTTAGCTATCCGCCAGGAGGTAGGAAATAGTCAAGAGTCCCAGGTAACCTTGGGAGCATGGGGGGGTGGGAGGGTTGTTGGAAGGGGAGAGGATTAGAGAGAAGGGAGTAGGGGAGGAATGGAGAAAGCTCGGTTGACCTGCATGGGGGGAAGGGAGGAAGGATGAATATTGGATCAGGGAAGGATATATTTCAACTAAGGGAGTCATTTTAGGGTTTATAGGAAACTTGATTATATATGGGATCCCAGGTCCAAGGAGAGATCCCCAGATTGTTCTCTGGACAGAGGAGAGGGTGCCTGAACCGGCCTTGGCCCATAACCATACTGATGAATATTTTGCTTATTACCATAGATCCTTCATCTGGCGATGGATGGCGATACAGACGGAGACCCACATTGGAGCACCGGACTGAGCCCCCCAAGGTCCAAATGAGGAGCAGAAGGACGAAGAAAATGACGAAGGACTACGAGGGATGCTATCACCCACTGATACAAGGGGTCGAATCTAATGAGAGTTTACCAAGGGCAGTTGGACTGCAACTGAACGAGCACGTGATCCAATCAGATTCTCTGAATGTGGCCGGATTCTCTGGATGTGGCTGGCCCGGAGTCTTTCTGAGAAGCCATTGACAATGACACTGGGACTAGTTTCCTCTGCATATACTGGATTTTTGGGATCCAGTCTGTTTGGATGCTCACCTTCCTGGACCTGGAGGGAGGGGGGACGAACTTGAACTTCCCACAGGGCTGGAAACCCTGACTGCCCTTAGGGACAAAGAGGGAGGGGGAGAGGGAGGGGGAGAGTGGGAGGGTGTTGGGAAGAGGGGCGTAAATGGAAACTTTTATAATTTAATAAAATTACTTTAAAAAAAACAGAGCAATAGAATCTGAAACCAAGAAGAATATAATTGATTATCATGCAAAAAGTCATTCTGATCCTCAAAAAACAATGAGAACAGCAACAGTAAAATGATATACCTATTATATCATTCCTAGGTAAGGGAACACATAGCAGCAATGCAGACTAATTATTCATATCTCTCTGTGGCTACCCCTGACAAATGATATTGAATCAGAATTAAAATAATACCTAGGAACAGTGTACATCAGCAGCCTCTGAACCATAAATATCTTCATGAGATCTTCCCCTTGTTACACTATAGAGAAATAAAACCTCTCTGGAGAAAAACATCACCTAGAGACACCATACATTCCCTTGAATCATACCTCTCAGAGATCAGGTAGAACTCACTATAAGGAACAGGTCAGGATTATGAGATGAACACTTGGAAACAAATGGTGAACAAATGGCAACAGGAACAGAGCACTAGGTGATGCAAACATAAGTATTTCTAAGCTCAGACATTGACAGTGACTAATATAGTCAAAGAAAGGAATGCATTGAACACATTTGTCTATAAAAAGAACTGAAAACATCTGAAAAACAGTAAGTTTTAAATAAAAATGATAATTTATTTTGTATTACATTGGTTATTTCACTATGCGTGTTGGGTGTTGGTTGTTAAAGTACAACTTGAAAGATTCAGTTCTCTCCTTCCACCACATGGGGCCTGGGAATCTAACTTATGCTTAGCAACAAGTGAACTTACTTAATAAACCAAAAAGGGTTTAAATATAGAACTGAAATAATAGGAAGAATATATTAGATATGGCTGAAGAGAAGATCACTGAAAAGATAAGCTATCAACAAAACACTTGGAAACATAAAGAGCAAAAAGCACAAGGTAAAGGTTTGCGTGGAAGAAACTCCTAAGTTCCTATGTTTTTGAACACACAGATGTTAAAGTTGAGTTATATTCAAAGTACTTAAAGACAAATTGAGCATGTTTAATTTCTGGACATCATCCTATTAAGTTTGGTGGGCAGGCATACATGCAGACAGAACATTGTATACATAATAAATAAATTTAAAAAAATAACAAAGCTAAAAAAAACTTTCCCTAAATTACAATAAATTTTCTGGGGTCATTTTCATATACTGGAGATATGAGATAAACACATTTGTTACAAATTAAGGATGATTATAAATAAGTAGTACTGTTAAAATTTAACATGGAAAAACATCTAGTGCAGCCATTCTCAGTCTGTGGGTTGTGACCCCTTTGAAAAATCTCTGTATCCAAAAATATTTACATTACAATTTATATTGGTAGCAAAATTAGTTATAAAGTCGTGACAGGAATTATTTTATGATTGGGGATTAGCACAACATGAGGAATTATATTAAAGGGTCACAACTTTAGGAACTTTGAGAACAGCTTATCTAGTGGGATGTGAGGCTAACTTCACTTATGATTTGTAGTTTTAATGTTCTTTATCAAATATAAAAAATAATTGGAACAATGACACCTCACATCATCAAATGTATTTTCTACTTAGTTAAATCAAACTCCAGGCCTACAACACCCACTGAAAGTCAGTAGAAATTATTTTCAATTATTTACTTCTTTTCTATAGCAGAAATGTCACTAATTAAATGGTATTACATATAATTTCATTCAATTCCCCAGAAGGATTCTCTTTCCCCTTCCCTGTCTGTCTTCTGGTGGAGGTGAATTGGGTTAATACAGATGAAATTGCATGACTAAATAATATGATTTATTCTAGTTCTCAGATGCATTGAAAGCTGGTATTTAAGATGGCCTGGTAATCATTGTATATTTCTTTTTAATTAAGGTTCTTTCACAGAGTTCAGTTTCAGAATAGAAGAGAAACAAGACCAAGTAAGCAACTTTACATTAATTAATTACCTAATCCCCAGGTAGAGATAGTTGATAGTCTTCATTCCCTGAAGAACAAGATGGGTGACCTGTGATTAATGACTGAGACTGTAAATGTAAGACTAATTAGTGTAATGCCACATGTACCTAAGGAATAAGGTATTTGTGTCAAACAAATAATGGCTGAGAGTAGGGTATTTGTGACACCCATATTGTGAACAAAACCCCTAACTCTGCATTTTGTGGTCATCTTGTCTATTTACACTGGCATCAAGTCCTAGATGCTTCTCTTGACCAGGGAATTGGAAAATGGGGTAAGGTAACAGCTAGGAACCTGGAGAGAAGCCTGGAGCCAAAACTTCTAAAATAGCAATGAGCAGTGACGGACCTAGAAGGTAAATGGGCATTTACTCACCCGGTGAAGTGAAAAGAACAAAAATTACTTTTCTTATATATGATGGAGCCAGTGCACTAGAAATCTGAATAAATGGCTCACAACCAAAAGAATGTAATTGACCAGTGCTATAGAAGTCATTCGCAACTTAAAAAGAAATATGAACTCCTTGTTTTAGACTCAAGACTGAAGACAGAAATGAAACATCTGTGACACATGAGTTCTGTGGCCATTTCTCTAAAACAAGGTCTGAACAGTGTCAACAGGGTTGTCTAAAAAATTCACAAAGGTGCATTCACTTGTTTACCAAAAAAGCCACTGGAGAAACTGGTTATGTGTTGAAAGTTTGCAGTAGGAAAGCGTAGAGTCCATTCTTCACTCTACACAAATATTCCCTACCCCACAAGTATCAAGCAATGTATAGGCTCTTTATGTATAATTAAGCAGCTCTTAGCATATTCATGTCATGTTGAAGTTCATGTTGACAGTCTTAGTACTATTCAAAAGTAATGAAACAGGCATTTCTTTGGGAATCTCAACACCAACTATCCCAGTGAGATACTCCTCAATGCTATGGCTACAGAAACCTGCCACAATCTCTTTTCAGGATCATCTGATCATTGTACTATTACAATGATCAGAGTCTGGTCCCTGGAAACTAATTAAGCAAAGTTCAGCCATATATTCTTGATAAACTAAGTAATAGTAAAAAGAAGATTGAGCTGATGTAGACTACATTGGGGAGAGGGATTAAAAGATACAGAAACTCGTCTCTTCCCTTACCAGTCCTGTCCGTCTCTAGGTTCCAGGCATAGTGTTAGGTTTAAGTAGAAGGTCAGAGTCATTCATAGCTAAGCAGTCCAAGTTCATTAACCCATGGTCGTCTGGAATTTCAAGTTCCATAAAATGGTCTGACAAGGTACGAATCTCTTCTGTGGAGATGAATTTCTTCTTTTATTTTATTTTTTTATTTTCTTCCAATATGAGATTCCTGGGACAGGATATCTACCTTTCTAGGGTCCTCAGTGTTCTTGCTGCCAAAGAAAAGGGTACAAATGTGTCCTCAGAATTGTTATGTTGCCATAAGCTCAGGTCAGGCCAAATTCTTAAGGATTATTGGAGGATAGATAAAAGCCTAGAGTCAGCATTCTACAGGAACCCGTGAAATAGGTTTCTGCCAGCAAGAAAGGGTCATTTCCCTTGATATATACCTGGGGTTAGCTCAGGATAACATCCAGGCTCCTTGAATCCTTACTAACACGAACTTCTTCTGAACATCAAAGGCCCCGTACTAGCCTTCTGGCTCCCCACTTCTCTTCCACTATGCTAGCTTCCAGACTGTTCCAGATTCCATTACTTCACCCTAAGGTTTCTCTTTATAACTCATGAGGTTTTTCTTTGCCTCACATTTTCTCTTTGCTCTTGAGAGATAACCCTGGTTGAGGTCTGTCTGCTTTCCACTATGCTCTCCCCTCAGAGGTAGCCATCACTTCTCTGGACTCTTCCAGATGCCTCTAGCAATTCTGTCACATATCTCCAATAAAAGCATTCTCCCTAGAGACAGAGACCCACAATGGAACAATGGACTTAACTCCCTAGGTCCAAATGAGAAGCAGAGGGAGGGAGAACGTGAGCAAGGAAGGCAGGATCAGAGGGAACCTTCATCTGATGATGGATGGAGATTGAGACAGAGACCCACATTGGAGCACTGGACTGAGCCCCCAAGGTCCAAATGAGGAGCAGAAGGAGGGAGAACATGAACAAGGAAGTCAGGACCGCAAGGGGTGCATTGACCCACTAATATAAGGGGACTGATTTAATGAGAGCTCACCAAGGCCAGCTGGACTGGGACCGAACAAGCATGCGATCAAACCGGATTCTCTGAATGTGGCTGACACGGGGACTGTCTGAGAGGCCATTGATAATGGCACTAGGACTTGTTTCGTCTGCATGTACTGGATTTTTGGGATCCTAGTCTGTTTGGATGCTCACCTTCCTAGACCTGGAGGGAGCGGGGAGGAACTTGAATTTCCCACAGGGCAGGACACCCTGACTGCTCTTAGGACTGGAGAGGGAGGAGGAGAGGAAGTGGGGGCATTGGGAGGAGGAGCGGAAGTGGAAATTTTTATAAATTAATAAAAAAAAAGCATTCTCCCTATCCATAGACTGGTCATCTCAGTGGTTTCCCTGTTCCCTCACTTACAAGAAAATCTTCCTTCCTGGTAGGCAGGCCACAAAACTATATTTATGAAAACATTCACCCATGTAGAAATTCTGTCTTGACACATGATAAACCAGTATTCCTCCATAATTCACAATCACAGCTGTCCCTCTATGGAGGATAAGTGCGAAGAGTTTCCAAGGAGGGAAAAGAAAACATTCTGTTGTGTATCTCCAGGGTTACAGTGCTGTTGTCTGTGTATGTGCATGTTGCTCTGGACTATTGTTCCTTTTCTGAGGGTTGGAAGCAGTTTGCAGCTAAACTTTAATCTTTTACAGATCAATGTGGTTGGAAATTTAGATAACCAGGTCATTAAGAAAGAGGATATGAATATACATAGGGTTTATTCTGCGAGGGATGTGATCACCCACTGATACAAGGGGACGGATCTAATGAGAGTTTACCAAGGCCAGTTGGACTGGGACTGAATCAGGACGCAATCCAACCAGATTCTCTGAATGTGGCCTGATTCTCTGAATGTGGCTGGCTGGGGTCTTTCTGAAAAGCCATTGACAAAGGCATTGGGACTTGTTTCCTCTGCATATACTGGATTTTGCAGATCCAGTCCGTCTGGACACTCACCTTCCTGGACCTGGAGGGAGGCGGCAGGAACTTGAACTTCCCACTGGGCAGGAAACCCTGACTGCTCTTAGGGATGGAGAGGGAGGAGGAGAGGGAGTGGGGGGAGTGGGAGGGTGGTGGGAGGAGGGGCGGAAATGGAAACTTTTATAATTTAATAACATTACAAAAAAAACAAAACAAAACAAAAAAAACCAAAATAATTGATGAGCTCAGTCATGGGTTTAGTTAGATAATTAACAGATGAAATACAGAATGTTTTTGAGAGATGGGATAGATCTGAAGAAAAATTTGACCAGGAGTGGGGAATATTCTGACAAAGCACATAAGGACTTTGACAAAACCTTCCACAGGTACAGCGGAACTCTAGGAACTCTAAGATGGTACCGAAGTCTGAGGAAAAAGCAGTAGAATGCAAGGTGTGCAACTGAATTTATTGACACTCTTTGGGTGACAGCATCAGTTTGCTGGCTCAAATGCAGGAAACCAAACAAGAGAGATGTGAGCTCACATAATTGAGAAGAACAGGGGTCCTGATGGGCATCATCTCTTGAACGCTAAAGCCAAGGCAGGAAGATTGCTGTGACTTTGAAGCCAGCATGGCATACATAGTGAGTTCTAAAGTAGCCTAAAGGGTGAGACTTAAATTAGCTTGTGAAAGACAACAATGCTTATTCTTGACTGCAGTAGAGTGAATCCCGACTGCCCAGTATTAGATCCTAATGACCGCTTGCTTTGAAATCTCCAAAAAACTGGTTAACCTTTGATGAATGACTCAGTTTTATTTGTTTCTGAAATGGAGAAGATGACATCTATAAAGAACATGAAAAGATTAAGCTCTTAGAACAGTGAATGTCGCCTTTGCTGTGATGCCCATCAGCCCTCTCCTGGAGTTCTTTGTTCTGCTTCCTTCTAGTTGTCTTCACTCTGGAAGGTTTTTCTTACTCGGGAGCCTGCCTCTCAGCTTCACCTTTCTACTCTCAGCAATGTCAGAAGAAAGTAAGATTGTTTGTCTCAAAATAGTTGGTGCTTGGATTATGATGATTCCGCTTAACATTTTTAACCTAATCTTGTGAAAGTAATAATCATTCAGTAGAAAGATAGTTTGAGTTTTGAAACTATCTTTGAGTTGAGTAGAGTTGAGTTTAAAAACTCAAACTATCTGCCAATCATGATTCAAGAGACTGGTAGCCAGCACAACTCCCAACAGACAGGAGAATATATGGGATCAACCAAGTGTTTCAGTGTGATGAGTTTCTAAGCTGACTGAAGGTAATTGGGGTATATCAATGCATTTCCAATCAAAGATTTGGCACAGGTGTAACAGACATAACTGTTGCCAACTGAAGAGCATCCCTTACAAGATATTCAAATTATGTTCATGGGACTAACTTATAATTTACGTTAAAATCCAAGATAACAAAAGAGATGAATAGAAGAGCGGGCTCTTCTAGCTCCTTAGGCCTGTGTGGAATGTCTGTTCTAAAGTGGGAGTTAGAGCCTGTTTACTCTCCCTAGTCCCTTATCTGTTTGCCAGCAGAGGCACAGATATATGTCTTCTGGCAGCTGCCTACATGCTTCAGACACCAGTGTGCAATGAGGTAAGCCACATGGTGGCTTTTAGGTTTTCCTCGAGTAGACAGAAAAGGTTACAGATCCACAGCAAAGCAGGTTCAAATGGGGAAACAAAAGCTAAACAGGGTACAGTGTATTTTACAATGTGTGTATGCTTAAGAAAAATGTCTATATACAAAGACAAAATATTTTAAAAATAATAAAGTATTTAAAGAGAGGTTAATGAAAATAATAAGCCACATAAGGATTGAAATTACATAGGGAATCTGGATCCTATATGGTGTCTTCTTAACTGAATTTTTTCAAAGGCTAACGTACATAAAATAATAGCTGCTGAGAGACATTGGATTATGAAAACTACTAAATTAAATAAACCTATATATTTAAAATTTTTCTTAACTTCAAAGTGAAATCAAACAATGAGTTGCATTGAGAGAGGTTATGCTTTTGTTTCCACGGGAAACAGAAGGCTGTGGATTCCTTCCAGATTAACAGAGATCAGATTTGACTCTAGGCGACCTCCTCAGTGTCTTGCCTACAGATATAGGTGGGGAAGCCAATAAAGGCTACATGACAGGTGACCTGTAAGATGATCCCTTGACATGGGAACTGCTCTGAGAAGAGTTGAGACATGACAAATCTTGTTGGCTACAGAGTCCTTATGACTTATTATTACATGTCATCTTTTCATATGGCAGGGAGAGAGATTTATATTATGGTTTGATTATACAATCCAAACATACTTATAAAGTTAACAGATACTTTTTACCTTCTCAAACATAATACACAAAATCATCTTTAACTGACTTGTGCACACCATACATTTCATACCTGTGCTAATGCAGATATGTATATTAACTTTGAAAGTTTATGTTTTTATGTTTTCAGAGGAAGAGGACCAAGCACCAATGAAAAGAAGTGGCTCAAGTGATCCAGCATCTCAAATTGCCGCTGTTGCAGTTTTCTCAGAATTCTGCTTCCAGAAAAGCTTTAAGACTTATGGCTGAGATGGTTCACTCTCCAGACTACTCCAGTCAGGACTTCTGGGGTCTTTGGTGAAGTTGAAGACTAGATAGCCACTGTTACAGTTTTTCTTAGTTATAACAGAAGATAAATTGGTACAGAACTTTGAACTCACCACACTAAGATAAATAATGATGTATTTTCTCTGAAATATCCAAATACAAATGAACTAAACATGTGAATATAATTCTTACCTGATAAGTGTTTTTATTATATATAGCTTTACTGTGTTAGAGTGAAACCTTTTCCTTTTAAACAAAAGGGGGACAGGTTGTGGAATAATCTTATGCACTATGAATAGGTGTCATTGTAATTTGTTTAATAAAAAGTTTAGCAATAGCTAGACAGGGTTTCCAGGCACAGAGGACACTAGAAAGAAGGGGGCAGTCACCAGCAAGATGGAGAGGAAGCAGCGTACACAGTATAGAGTACAAATAGTAAAACAACAAGGCAGAAAGTAAATTGATAGAAATATAAACTGTAAGAGCTGGAGGGAGAAAACTAAACTATCAGATGAGTTCTTATAATTAACAATATGTCTCTGTTGCAATTTATAAACTGACAGCAAGAAATAAAAATCTGATTTCACTAGATTCCTGTGTTTGTTAGGTTTTGTTTGTTTGTTTGTAGGGAAACACCACTTCACTTAGATGAATGACTTAACTCAATCTTTGATCCTAAGCATTTTTCTAACTTATAATAATGTTTAGAATTGTTTATAGAACTGTAAGTAATAATAATAAGAAAAACTATGCAAAATACTCCTAAAATTGTTTTGGAATACAGACATATTTTTCATTTTTCTATCATTCAAAAAACAAATTTAAACTTTTTATTTTATTAAGTGTGTGTGTGTGTGTGTGTGTGTGTGTGTTTGTATGTTCACAAGCACACAAGTGCATGCATGTAAGCCTCACTGTGCATTTGGAGGAGGGAAGACATATTCCAGCAGTTGATTCTCTTCTTCCACTGTGTGGGTCTTGTGGATATGTCTAAAGTATTGGTAACTGCATCTTTAAAACCTGAGCCATCTCTCTGATCCTCTTGCATTTCTATTTAATACCTTCAAGCATCTATCTTAAAGAAGGGCACATGACAAACAGTGCATTAAAAACTGTTCTTTTAGAAAAAATGTGACTTTTCTTCTGTTTTGTTTTGCACAGCCTGCCTGAGCTGTCGGGGTCTGTTACACTGCCTTTTCGTTCCTCCCCTCTGCTTTGCTGCTGCTCTTCACTAACATAAAATCAATTAAGGCTCAGTACTGAGTCTTATCTAAAATATTCTGGTGTCATAAAGCAAGGGCCTCTTTTATTGCCTTGTCATTTTTCTACAGAGAAAAAAAACCTAAAGCACTATTAGAAAATGCAATCTGCTCTAGAAGTTTTCCCACTATATATATTAAAAAAACCATAAATTCTCAGTTTTCAGAGTTACAGTACAATAGCAGTGAGCCTGAATTTATGTCTCTGAACAAAAGTACAATTCCCTTTCCCATCGCCTCCTGTCTTCTCTGTTGCCTTGCTTAATTTACTGTTATTCAATAGCAATTAAAACAATAGTCACATCCTGGTCAGTTGCAACTAAAAATCATTACAAGCCAACAGCCACGATGGGAGGGTGTGGGGGATGAAACCAGAATCTGTCTTCTGTGCCAGAGTTGCTTGAAGTCACAAAGGCTAAGGAGCAGGTGGGAAGGGATCCTGTGTGGCCGAAGAGGCCAGGGCAAAGGAATTAGCACCCAAATCAGAAGACAGCACATGAGTGGCTAACTTTGCTGATGCTCTTGGTCAGTGGAGCTCAATGAACTATGGATTTTGGAGGTAGCAAACTAAGTGTATCAAGTATCTGAAGCTAGTCTAAGGTTGAGCTCAACCGCTTGCTAAGCTAGGAAATGGAACAAAGGGGCAGAAGGGGCTAGAGACACCAAGTGACCAGGAGAATGAACTTGAGTTCCACGGTGTTATGACCCTGAT
This sequence comes from Myodes glareolus, assembly GCF_982192425.1. Lineage (NCBI taxonomy): Eukaryota > Metazoa > Chordata > Mammalia > Rodentia > Cricetidae > Myodes > Myodes glareolus. The sequence goes on along the minus strand of NC_142031.1, from coordinate 35,076,850 downwards.
ACGTTGAATAATCCAAGAGAATTACTCAGGAGTCAGTTATACCACAGAATGCTAGGAGACCTGGCACATACACACACACACACACACACACACACACACACACACACACTGTGTGTGTGTTGGGAGAGGAGCAGAGAGACTTGGTTCTAGTTGGTTCAACTAAGGTGCTACTCCTGTTTAACAGTGAAGAAAATAAGGAAATTTCAGACTCGTCAACTCTGCCTCCTCTCTACTGAAAAGAAGTTGCTGTGTGGGGTTTGGAAGCACAGACAAGCTTTTCAGGGAACTCAGTAATTGGCAAACATAAGGGTTAAGAGTTCAGATAACTGGACTATGCACAGGGACTTTGTGTTTTAAGTTAGTTACAGTTTATGTTCTAATTTAGCTTTTAGAAACACTCTACCTCTTGAAGCCTCCTGGTTTGGCATCTGAGCTGAGCAAACTCTAAACCATTCGCTGTTAAGATTCTCTTCATATATGAATCCCTTCCAAGCAGTGTCGGATCTCCTTGCTGTGTTGGTGTCTAGTCAAATATTATCAGGCGTGAGGATGGATCCCATCCTTTACAATCAGCCACTGGTCAAATGTACCCAATCTGTGGGAATCTCTGGCCCAGAGTGAAGTCATGGTATTCTAAACTACTCAGAATATCATAAAGATATTGTATCTAGCTACAGGCTTACTTGGAAAAGAACAAAGACATACTACTATGATTAGTATTCAAGCATCTGTACTGGCCTGCCCATTGGGATCCTGACAGGATACATCCTCAGCTGCAGCCACTAAGAGCACCCCCTATACTCATTTGCTAGGTTTCCTTTTAAAATGCAGGTCTTCCCACCTCCTCTCTCTCTGTCTCTCTCTCTCTCTGTCTCTCTGTCTCTTCTCTGTCACCACTTTTGACCACTTTTGTATCCAGAGACCAGTCTCTGTCCCCCTTCTTTGACTCCTCTCTGCTCCCTTCTCTGCCTCTTCTCTCTCCTCTCCCAATAAACCCAATGAGCCCTGCTGTATGGCATGACTTCTCTTTGTGGCATTTTAAAATAAAGTACAATTGTTTCTCCCTTAATCCATTTGGACCTCTCAATCACCTAGAACAAGAAAATGTTCCAGGAATTTGTGTGTTACATAAACTTTAAGCAACAGAACAAAGTCTACCTAAAGACTGATGTGACCATCTTTATGATTACCCACTCTCACCTCTGAGAATGATTTTATTGTTTGCAATGAGCCCTTTGGTCATCACTTACTTTCACCCTCAATAATACCTCTTGTTATTCTAGAATGTTCTCCATCGATCTTCTGTACTGACCTCTCTCATCTGAATTCATTCCAAAGAGATCACAAGGCCTACAGAACAGACAGGAGGACAGATCAGAACCTAGTGATATTGTCAGCATCACATCTGACAGAGTGTCTGGGACCCAGGGTTTGAAACCCTAGTTTGTTGATTAGTCTTACCATTCTCTTTTAGTTGTTAGCCTCACATAGTAGAGTCTTTGTCTTGTTAATTTTTAGGATGCTCCTTCATTTGACAGTTCTTGTCTGCATCTGTTGAACCACTTTTTCCACTTTTTATTTTTTTTAAAAAAAAAAAAAGGAATGTAGTTGGCTTTCTGGTAATCTTTCTGTGAGAAGCCAAATTGCCGGTGGTTTCATTGGAAATGTGGGAGACACCATTCCTTTTCTAAGTAAAGACAGTTTTAAGTGAAAACCATGCTTATCCGGCCCTGGCAGAGAGGAGGGGCATCTTTAGTTTCACTTTAGTCCGCCCCTCTTCTGGTCTTACTTCTCATCTCTGGGCTTCTCTGTTTGGATTGTCAGTCCGATAACCCACTGAGCTCAAGGGATACTTTCACTGCCTGTGCTCCCTGAGGAGCTGACACACACTCAGAACATCTTCCCAGCTATTTCAAGAATTCCCTCTAGATCAGCTCCCTGGAGACACTGCAGAGCAGAAGCTGAATCATGTGCTCAACAGCTCCAGGGAAACTTCCCCGTTTGCTTGATAACTACAGAGTGCTTGCTCACACCTTTGCCAGTATAAGGAGCTTACAAGACCATTGCAAGCAGTGTGTGTGTGTGTATGTATCTGTGTGTGTGTGTGTGTGTTGTTGTTGTTGTTGTTGTTGTTATTGCTAGAAATTGAACCCAGAACCTCTACTGCTAAGCTAAAATACCAACCCAATATTCTTCCTTTATTTTTATAAATCTTCCAACATCTTCCATACAATAAACTCCAGTGAAACATCAGAAAGCTCAGTAAAATACAAAATACAGGACTGTCTTCCAATGTAGGCAAACAATGAGTGTCCAGTACCTTTGAAGTCAATTCTCAAGTAATCCTTCTATGAAACAAACAAACAAACAAAAAAGTATAATATCGTTGAATCTGAAGTCTTCTGGGAATTTTTTTTTAAGCACCTCCTTCATGTAGATCCCATAATAATGAAGAGAGCTGTCTCTGTTCTCCTATAGGAGTAAGCAGAGTCCTATTTTGTCATCCAAGCAGGAGGATAAAATTCCTCCATTTTAAAAGAGTAGTTATTACACAATGCCCTTTGCCCTTGATTTGTTTTTTAAGTGAGCTCCTTGGCAGGAGAGGGTGCCTTTATGTAAATCTAGTTGTCTATGTTTTTATGAAAGGCATACCTTTTCCACCTGTAAATAATAATTCTCTCTGCCTATATGTCTTTTTTTCTGCCTGTAAATAACTGAGGTGTGTTTTGCACCTTTCTATTGCATTCTCAGGAAACCTGAGAATATCATGACCTGTTTCCTTCCTTAAAATTAAGTGAAGACAAATGCTAACATTATTGGGGCAGCTGTGACAAATGCCATATAGGCTGGCAACTTAAGTAAAAATACTTGGAGTCTTAATGTTCTAAAACGAAGATCAAGGTCAAGATGCAGAAAGAGCTAGCGTCTGGTGAAAACCTAATTCCTGTTTTGCACGTGGTCATGTTCTCTTGTAAACCACGTGGTAAATATGAGAGTGGGAATGCAAGCTGTTATGTCTATTCTTCTCAAGGCACTAATCCCAATGTCAGAACCATACCCTCATAGCTTCAACTATATTTAATACCTTAAATCTTTACCTTCTAATACCAACAACACTATCACTTTAGAATTTGGGACTCAGTGCATGAAAATGGGGGTGAAGGCATATCAAAATTTAGCTTACAGTACATAGGAGCCATCTGAAAGCAGAGAACTGGGTGTGGAGTTACATGCTATATAGCATTCTCAGAAAGGTGGCATTATGTGAGTACACTTACACAAACCTTAATGGCATAGGCCCAGTGCTTAAACACACCCCCTTTCTGTAATCAAGAGGCACAGGTAAATATGAGATATCATGTGGCAACTGTGATCATAACAGAACATGCTGTCTTACAGGACATTTTTCTTTATTCTACAGAAAGGTTCTATAATTATAAAATATAGCACAGTAAATCCATAAACCAGTGAGTCATTTATTATCCTTATCCAATGTTATGCACCATATATAATTGAATGTGCTCTAATTTTCCTTGACTGGTAGCATATTAGATTTGTTTACCTCGGCACTACCACAAACGTGAATTATGTGTTGCAATAAAACATGGTGCCAGCTGTGACATGGCTAGGTGATAGGAGGTTTTCTGTTCCAGTATAACTTCATGGGATCCTGTCTTACTTGAAGCTCCATGCAGATGGGAATGTTGCTAGTGCAGTGGGTTTGGGACTGCACAGTCATTTGGACTGTGGAGAGTGGATCGGTGATGACTGAAGGGGAACGAACTCTACTTAGGCAGAAGGAAAAAAAATCTCAATTTTGACATTCTGACTCAAGGCCAGGAAAATGAATTCCTAGTAGATGCTAGAGAACATATGTAGAATAACTTAGAATGTCAAGAGATAGAAGTAAGATCTGATGTGATGGACAAAGACTATTGCAGTATTTTGAAGACAAAAGGAATCTTGCAGGAGAACAAACATTACAATGGAGAAAGGTCCTCTCTTGGTGCTTAAGACATGACTTACTACCTCTGAAATTCCTTCCTAGTACATTTGCATGTGTTTGTGTACTAGTGTGTGTGTGTGTGTGTGTGTGTGTGTGTGTGTGTGTGCATGCGTGTATGTGTGTGTGTGAGAGAGAAATCTCTGTGTATTTACATATGTACAGGCATACAAATATATGTGTAAGCATATATGTGGAGGCTTGATGCTATTGTTAGGTGTCTTTTCTGATCACTATTTACTTTATTTGCAGTGTCATCTCTGAATAGAAGTACAGCTTTCCAATTCCAGGTCTAGATAGCCAGTTAATCAAAGGGAACTCTTAAGTTCTTTCTCATTCTTTAATATTAATGACAAGAAATACTGTATAGTTACTATCCTACTAAGTTGGGAAATAATATTTTTTCTTATATGATGTCATAGGCGTGGTCATATTAATTAAAATAAAGCATTGATGAGGATCTTTAAATTTATATATCAAATCTTTTACCATTGTGTGATATGTAGCAATATTCCCTGACATGCTTTTATAGCCCATGGCAGAGTCCTTTAATTCAAGTCCCAATACCACTACTCATAAATAGGGTCAATATGTTCAAAAGCTCAGTGGAAAAATCCTAGGAAATCCTTGTCTATATGAAGATGAACCATTGGTGAATCAGAGCCCTTTTGCCAATCACTCACTCATCTCTTCACTGTTAGGATGTGCTGTGATTCAGGTGGACACATTGTGTGTTTCTACATCAAAAGAACTGTCATAAACAAAATTCCTCCAACCCTGGGTGGGAGCTTGGATGGTGTGCGAAGTAGTTTAATTGGGATAGGTTCCCGGGAACCATAAGTAAGGGAATTAACTCAGTGGTGGTGGTACACACCTTTAACGCCAGCACTCGGGAGGCAGGAGCAGGGAGATCTCTGGATTTTACACCAGTCTAGTCTGCATAGTGAGTTCCTGAACAGCCAAAGGTATCCAGAGAAACCTTGTCTCAAAAACAAAACAAAACAAAACAAATGATCAAAAAAACAAGAACAAACATAAGACTGTGGGAGGAAAAAAATAAAATCAATTAAAGAAGTGTTAATGAGCAGATTTTCCCTAAGGACAATTAGAAATCACCCTTTTTTAGCCTTCCTCAAGAAGCTTTAAGTAGATTCTGTATTTTCTATAAAGCAAGGGCAACTATAATGTTTGCCCACTGACTCCTATGCCTCCCTAAGTCATCGTGAGCCATCCTTACCATCCTGAAGTCAGGGAAGGCTGTATCTGGACAATGCCTTCTCAGCTAAAGTACATTCAGAAGTCTCCTGAACAGATATAAGAGAATTAGTGGTTATAGGTAATACGATTTGCTAAAGAGACAACATTATCAGAGAATCTTTATTCACTTAATCGTTGGAATGTTCTAAAGGCTGGGTGCGGAGGTGTGGCTATAATTCCAGCAGTCATGAGCCTATAGCAGGAAGGTTGTGAATTCCAGAGCCAGGGACAAAACTCAGACTTGAAAAGGAGAAGGAAGAGAAGGAAGTAGATGAGAAGGAGGAACTGGGGGAAGACAAGGAAGATGAGAAGAAGAAGGAAGCCTTTTTTGTTGTTGTTTGTTTTCTGTAAACATGAATTGAAGTGAATGGTGTGATTTTCACACCATCTCTTGGCTGTGCACACTGGGGAACACCGCCTTTATCTTGTTGAGAGTCCCACAGAGGTCAGGGTAGAGAATCCTGTTTAATAATAAAACTAAAGACTCTGCCAAAAGCCAACTGACCAGCTCATTGAAAATAATGTAATGGGTTATCTTCTGAGATTTAGCCTGCCATACAGGTAGAGGCATGTGTATATCTCAAGTTGTACTAAACTTTGAAGCAGATTCCCCTTGGGTAGACAGCAATAAAGCAAAGCGAAGTAGGGAAAAAGCAAGCCAAAATGTTCCACTTTCCAAAAGTTTCTGAAAGAAAAGTCAAAATGGTCAAAATGTTTATATCACTGAGAACATGAAATCTAAAGAATATTTTTAAAAAATACTTCTGATATTTAAAAATCAAAAGTGTAACAACTTTGCACAATAAGTCGTGCACAACTTTAATTTCAGCACTGCGGAGGCAGAGGCAGATGGATCTCTGTGGTTTTGATGCTACCCTGTTCTACATAGTGAGTTCCAGGACAGCCAGAACTACATAATATTGAGATCCTATCTCTAACAGCAGCAATAGCAACAAAATAAACACAGTGTGTGGACCTAACTTACATCTTTGATAGAAAAGATTAAAAAAAAAGAAATGAAAAAAGGGAGGGAGGGAAAGAAAAAGGAGGGAAGAAGGAAACAAGCAGGTAATAAGACAAAGAGAGAGCTGTTTCCTTTTTGGAACATGCCTAAGCATGGAGGGATCTATGTCTCACATTTTAAATATCAAGATGATTAATTATATCACTTAAAGATTGACTGAATGTCTAATTAATCAGTTAATTACTTGACCTAACTATCCATTCAGACAAAATAATCATGGTGACAGTTCTGTCTAGACACTGGCTGATTTCTTCAAGGTCAGAGCCAGGGAGAATCTCAAAGAGAATTCCAGAGCACAGGGTTCAGAGTTCAGTGGCTCTGATTAGGGAATCAACTGGACTTTTCCCAGTTGGTACTTTTCTTGTTCAGTTGACTCTTTTATTTACAGGCTTTTTTTTAAAAAAAAAATGTTTAAAATATGTGATGCATATGTGTTTCAGTAAGTGTATGTGTGGGTACAAGTGCCCATGAAGCCTAGAGGAGGAAGTCAGATTGTTTGGAACTGAAATTGTAGGCATTTGTTAATTGTTTGACAGGGGTGCTGGAAACTACAGTTTTGTCTACTGAAAGAGGAAACAGTAAGTGCTCTTAAGTATGCAACTATTTCTCTAGCCCTTAATTCATGCTGGGTTCAGTTCCTGGCCCATGTATCTAGAGTTGGGTGGTATTTGAAACCCTAGAAGAAGACTTTCCAATTTCTAATATTCTGCTGCGGTACTTGATAACATATAAAACTAAATACATACACATTTGTGTCTGCGCACACAAATCTCTCCTGGAGACACAAGGAAAAACATCAAAGTGTATCTTCGAGTAAGAATATGTGGAAACAGCGTATGGATTTTAATATCTGCCACAACCAGTTCCTGTTCTATGTTCACCTTTCAAATTAAGAAATTTGAAATTCATGTATCTAGGAAGCCTTTAATGTCATTATCTTCTTTTGATAGACTCAAAGAAGAGTAAGTATCAGTGTATATGTATTACTTATGGGCAAGTCCCCTAGTAAGAAGTATATATACTGAAATAATCTCAGTTTCTTCCATATGCAAAGTCTTTCACTAAACAATTTTGTCCATGCCCATCCACTGTTTATTCAGGGGCCAGTCTCTGAACCGTAATTCTCACAATCAGATTCTGGGTAAAGTTAATATCTTAGTTTAGTCAAGACTTATGCCTTTGTCAACATATCTTTTAAGATTTTATTTTTATCTGTCTTTACATCACTGACCTATTAATAATATCTTTTGTTTACTACATTTAAAAATATATGATTTAAATTTCTTTGTTTTGCTTTTTGGCACAAACTGAGGAATGTATCAGCTTTTAAGAGCAAATAAAATAGAAATACCTCTGTACCCCCATTTAAAAGCAAAGGCATTCATTGTTAACTCTGCTGCTAGTTTTAGAGTTTGGTACCACTTTATTATACCATCAAATATTCTTTAATGCTATAATTTTCAGAAAAATGCTATATACTGATAAATGTGTGAAATCCCTATTAAAACAAATTTTTAAAAAGCTATCATTTTTTAATGATGAATTGTATAAATTTTCACATAGCTTCATTTGATTTTTCTAAAGATTTAGATGTCACTATCCATAAGGAGAATAGTTTTCACAGGTTGTTCTGACTTCATGTGTTTGTTGGTCTTTTTCATGATCGTATAATACTGACCTTCTAAAAGCAAGTAAAAGTGATTTTCAAGGAGCTGGAGAGAAGTCTCAATCGTTAAGAGTGCTTGAACCTCTTGAAGAGGACTATAGTGAGCTTCCTGTAACCCTGTAGCACTAGCTTTGGAAAGCTATCACCCTCTGCTGATCATTGCAATCACCTTCACATGAGTGTGTAAACATACATTTACAGATTGACATAGCTACAGATTAATAAAAATTTCATTAGAAAGGGATCTCAATCTGGGTAGGAAGGCAGAGGACTATACCACAGAACTAGAGGATCTGAGACAAAAGAATCCTAAGTTCAAGGGCAGCCAAAAGACAAGCATTTCTATCACTGGATTTCACAGAGTCAATAGCAATACTTCTCAATTTGGTGACTTTAGCTCAAGTAGCAGAATTCTTGATTTCAAATATTTTTAGTGAGTTTTAATAAATTGTAAGTTTTTTTTTAAAGAAAGTATTTCCTTTAAAGCATCCCACTTGTTACTATAAAAGAGTTTATAATATCATTTTGTTTGTAGGATCTACTGTGATGCTTCCCTTTGTACTGACACTAATAGTGACATTGGGCATCTGTGCGTTTGGGGAGTCTCTTCACTGCTTTTAGCTCTAGTTTTGTAAATTGTTTTAATACCTGAGAAGCACTAGCTTTTAGGTTTCTTTGTTCATCCCTTTATTTGTTAGTGTGTTTAATTTCTTTGATTTCTATGTCTTATGCCCCTGTTAAATTCCTGTTTTGAGTTAAATACTGTCACATGCACTACTTTATTAAGATAGACATTTTAGATCAGTGATTTTGAATCCTCTGCATAAATTAAAGAGCATAATAATATAAAAATATCAGTCATCTATTGTGAACTATTTGAATGCATCATAAACAAGTTTACAGCCAGTATTTCATTAGAAAATGCTAGAACTGCATTTTCCTTTGATTTCTTTCCCTGGTTCATAGACTAAGTTTATTATATTTTCAAATATTTGATTTTTTATAACTGTTACTTCTACATTTATTTTCTTGAGTGGAAAAACATGCTTTTATGATTTCTGCAAATTTATAGTCTTTTGTCGCAGAATATCATGCAATTTGGTGACTATCCCAAGTATTCTTGAAGAGAATAAAAACTGTGAATGTTATGGTGGAATGGTCTGTAATTGTGATTTCACCAAACTCATCCTGTTTTCTTTCTTCAGTTTCTTTCTTTTAAATCCTTATGAGTTTTATTTTATGTATTTTGAAATTCTGGAATTAAGGGTATGTAATTTTGGATCCTTTTTCTTTTTAATATATGTACTCTTTGGTGATAACCCCTCCCTTCTTTGTTTAATTCTTGGTAATATGTATTCTTGAAATATATATTAATAAAGGCAGGACAGCTTTCTTTCTGTAACAGCTATCCAGGAATTTTTAAAAACACTTTAATTTTCCTAGCAATAGTTTTACATAAAAAAGATTTACAAAAGGATAGAACTTTTTTTTTCCTCTTAAAGTTGAAGATTTCATCTTTTACTGGGAGCACTCATAGTTGAAACAATACCCGCTAAACTTTTGTTTAAGCCTTCTATAATTTGTATTATTGATTTTTTATTTATCTTGCATTTTAATTCGTTTGTTTGCATGTATGAGTATTTCTATATGTATGTATGTGTAGGCAGGTGTATTATGTCACATATGTGGAGGATAGAAGATAACCTGAGGAGGTCACTTCTTTCCTTTTACCATGAGTACTCTGGGAATTGAATTGAGATTGTCAAGCTTACTGGGATGCGCCTTTACACAATGATTATTTCCCTGATCCTATAATATATATATATATATATATATATATATATATATATATATATATATATATATATTATTGTATTATATATTACTAAATGTTTTGTTGTAAATATATAGTCATTGTTTTATGTAATAAATTATGTATATTACTGATGGAGGAGGGTTATCTGTTTATTGTTACTTTCATTGGTTAAGAAAGAGACTGTCTTGGCCTTTTTGATAGACCAGCCCTTAGGTGGGTGGAGTAGACCGAACAAAATTGTGGGAGAAAGAAAGCAGAGGCAGGCAGACGCCATGACTCTCCTTTCCGAGACAGCTGCAGGTTAGAATTCTCTCGGTAAGTCACAACCTCGTGGTACTACACAGATTATTAGAAATGGGTTAGATCAATATGTAAGAGTTAGCCAATAAGAGGCTACAGATAATGGGCCAGGCAGTGTTTAAAAAAATACAGTTTTCATGCAATTATTTTGGGTAAAGCTAGTCGGGTGGCAGGCAGGAACTCAGCCCACTGCTTCCTTTTACAGAGTGGTGTCTACATAAATTTTCTAGTCTCTGGCTTTCCTTTGTAAAATTAATTCAATCTTTTAATGTTCCATTCTATCTCCTACTAAAGTCTAGTTGATATACCTTTTTAAATTTTACTCGTTTCTCTACATTTACAAAGTAAGCTTCTAACTTATCAGAATATACTTAATGATGTGAGAGAGGCCCTCTGTAAGCTGTGATTACCACTGATAAATAAAGAAACTGTTTGGGCCTATAGCAAAGCTACAGGGGAAAAGATCTAGGTGGGGAAAACTAAGCTGAATGCTGGGAGAGAGAAGGAAGAGTCAGAGAGAAGCTGTATAGCTGTGCTGGAGCCAGACGCCAGAACTTTACCCAGTAAGCCACAACCATGTGGCGATACAGAGATGAATAGAAATGAGTTAAATTGATATATAAGAGTTAGCTAATAAGAAGGTAGAGCTAATGGGCCAAGCAGTGATTTATTTAATTCAGTTTCCGTGTGATTATTCCGGGGATAAGTGTCTCGGGGACAAACAAGCAGCTTTACTCCTACAATTTAATATCATGTCACTTTCCATGGAGTCTAAGAATCTCATTAAGTATGCTTTCATTTTCCTCAACTCTATTTTATTTTAGCACGTATACACATTCTCCTTACACCAGAAGTCCCTCAAAATCTACTATGTACCTTCTATTTCTACATGATAAAAAGTCTATATTTTTTCATATGTATTCAATTTCTAATGCTTTATTTTTTTGTCTATTAGGATGTAAGTTTTCACTAACACATCTTATCGGTGTGTGTGTGTGTGTATGTGTGTGTGTGTGTGTGTGTGTGTGTGTGTGTGGTGTGAAGCTTAAGCATCCTTGAAGGGTAGAATTGCTAGTGAAAAAGTTCTGTAATGATTTAGTGCATTAGTCAGCTAAGCAGGAGGAGGTTTTCTTTATAGGAGGTCAGGCTGCTTTCCTCTCCAAATCGAAGCTTTATCCCTTCCATTCAATAGGATCACATATATTGTATTAGTATGACTTCATCCCTTTCCCAGCCAAAATATCTAGGACAAGCCTTCAATCAGGAACCCAGAACTCTTTCTTCCTTCCTTCCTTCCTTCCTTCCTTCCTTCCTTCCTTCCTTCCTTCCTTCCTTTCTTTCTTCCTTTCTTTCTTTTGGTTTTGGTTTTTCGAGACAGGGTTTCTCTGTAGTTTTGGAACCTGCCTGGAACTAGCTCTTGTAGGAACTAGCTCTTGTAGACCAGGCTGGCATTGAACTCATGAAGATTCACCTGCCTTTGCCTCGCAAGTGCTGGGATTAAAGGTGTGCACCACCCTCATCCAGCCACTTTATGTTTTAATTGTTTCCTTAATATTACCAGACAGAATGTGGTTAAGTTTGTTGATAGCTACCAGAGTGCTACCAGAAATGAGAATTATGTAATTATTTTTAGAATTAATATTCAAGCTTCACATGATCTCAAGTTTGGATATTGATGTTATGTTTGTGAGGTGATTATTTTCGTTTTTGTTTCTTCTCTGTAGAAAAATAATATCATAAGTAAATTTATGAAAACCCAGTGGGAATTGTTTTTTAACCTTTTGTAAGTGTATTTCTGACTTAATGAACCCACTCGGTCTTGAAGGAAATCATGATATTAAGTGATTAACTGAGAAAGAGAGGAATAGGTGAGGTCAGAAGCTTGGGTGATGTTTGAATATCGAGCTACAGAATTCATATTCCTTGTACAGTAGCTAATGAATTCTGTGCTTATTGATCTGCTTGACCAGGAGGACTTACACAAGGGACATGAAAAATACATCGGCAAGGCAAACAATACATCATTGTGTCATTTATTCAAAGACCCTCAGATGCAGAGCTTGTGGCCAACAAGGCATGCTAATATAAGAACCCATGGTGTCAAGCATTTTATAGCTTGCTTTGTCAGTATATGCTGGCTTTGTATGCTATTGTAGAAAATGTAACTTGTAACATGCAGACATCTTGGAAGCCATATATCTCTTAATTTGTGTATAAGCCAGAGACTATGTATATTTTATCTTATCTATCCCCAATATCTCCCACACTCTTCTCTGGGACCTACTACCTGTCTTTTAACTCTGTGTCCTGGTTTTCCTTGCTGTTATTATTAATAACACCCTGGCTTCAATCAGTACTAGCCATATATGCTTGACTCAGTGGAGATCCACTGAATATAGGCAACCTACAAGCACCCACATTTCAAAAGAAAACTCACCCTTTGTTCTTCAGTAGTAGTCATCAACTCTCAGTACTTCCTTGTCAAAGGGTTGAACTGAGGGCTCTCCTCCTTCTGGGCTGGAATTTTGACTGACTTGACCTAATGTGGGTCTTGTTCGGGCAACTAAATGTGAGTTGATGTTTGCATTAGCCATATCATGCTCAGAAGACAACGTTTCACAGCTCTCCCCCTCATTTTAGTTCTTACATTTTTTTTCAGACCACTAGAGACACATTCTCTTATTGGCTGATAACTTTCCCAGTAGGCTAGGCTGTCTGGTCTTCACTTCCCTGCACTGGCATTACAAACTTGCACCACCAGACGTGGTTCTGAAAGTGGAACTCAGAGCCTCATCATTGCCACATAAACACTTTATCAACTGAACCAACTCCCTGAAATCAAAATCTTACACTTACGTTCAAAGGTTCCATCATGGAATTTCCAAACAAAATGTCTAAATAAATAGTGGGAGGAAATGAAATCCAATATGGGGGCAAATTTAAAGGGATTTAGGAGATTTTCCAGAAAATGATTGTTGGTTAGCTATAACTGTGATCATCTAAAGAGCTAATGCAGTGTGTGAATGAATCTGTTGAAATAAAATATGTATAATCAAGAAAATGACACCCTCTTACATTCACAGCACTCAAGACCATGCCCAGGTAAATGTAGTTCACTTTGGGTGCCTTCTTTTAAATAGGGAAGAGTTTTCAAGTGAGCTGAATCAGAAGATTGAGCAGTCTGGAAATCACATGTTGTGGTCTGGGCTAGATGGGATCATAACCATTTACCAGGATAAGTAATAATTTTCCTGTGCTTTGCAGAGAATGTTTTTATATATTCATTTAACTTTTATACTAAGCAGAATATGAGCATGGGAGGAGGAAAGGTGAAGAAGGGCTGTTGTTGAAAGCCCACTGTCAATATTCTATGTTGCCAGTCCTCACCATAAATGCAGCTACCATTCAGTATCCATTCACACAGAACTTAGAACCTTGTATATTTCATTCAATCAATGAAAGTCAATAAAGAAATAAATAACCTTTCTCCATGGGTTTCCCTTTGGGTGAGTGTCTAGCTGCCTAGCTGTTCTACCTTGTGACTTATCAACACATTTCATCCAGCAGACAGAATACTATCCCAGAGCATGCTAATCAACTTTCCTCTATCTCATTTGTTGGAGTTTTGTTTGATTTTGACATTGCTGTTTTTAAGTCAGTGTATCTTATAAATCAGGGCCGTGTACAGGTGTATATCTTATACTCAAAGGTTCTTTATAAAGGAGAGTTGGGAAACTTCAGATCTTTTAACATAAATATAATTGATTTTACCTGCTCAGGAAATACATTGTAACTGTCTTCATTCTTCTAGAGTTGCTTTGGAAAATTGGAATAGAATTTTATATATAACCTCAAACATTAAAGTTAAGAACCATGTGCAGAAAATTCAAGAGATAAATTTGAATTCTTATAAAACCCCAGATATAAAAATTAAACTGTTAAAGAAGCAGAACAAGAACTTTTCAAATTCTCCAACCTTCAGAACCAGCCACCATTCGGGATCCACTCACTCAGAACTCTCCACCACCAGCATCTTGTTTAAGATATTTTGTGATTTTTTTAGGCTAGGAATAGAGAGGTTCAGTGAGTAAATTGCTTACTTTTCAAGTATTTGGATCCGCAGAACTTGCTTAAAGATAGACAAAGTAGCACATATCTGTAATCTCGGTGTTCTGATGGCAAATTGGAGGTAGAGACAATTGAATCCTTGGAAGAACATAGAGCAGTTAAGCTAGCATGTACAAGAGTGAACAATAAAGAGAACCTACCTCAAGAGGCAAGGCAAGGACTTCAGACTTCCACCGGTATGATTTGAAAAGCACATGCCCAAACTCACAAAAGCATACACACACACACACACACACACACACACACACACACACACACCTGAATGCATGCACCATATTTTTAATTATTATTTTAATTTTAATTACGTGCATGTGTGTATTGTACGTGCACTTTTGTCCAGGTACCCTAGGACATCAGAAGAGGACTTTGGATGTCCTGAAGCTTACTTACAGACAGCTAAGCTGCCTGGCATGGATTCTAGGAAACAAACCTAAGTTGTCTATAATAACAAAGCAAGTTATTAAACTATGAGCAATCTCTTAAGTTATATACTATATTTTTTAATAGTTAGAACTTGTAACTTAGTTTCTTAACACAATATCAGTTTTTATATATATGAAAATACAAAAATGGGTTATTATGATACATTTGGCAGAAGAGAGTAAATAGCGTTTTACTTAAAAATCTTAATATTTTAATAATATATTTCAAATTTTTTACTAAGATCCTCTCAATGAGTTCTTCAAAGTTCTTTATGCTATAGTATCATCCCGTATTTTCTTTTTAACTCATTTTTTAAACATGTTTTGCATACAAATAAAAAACTTTACATGACAACTACACACTTTTAATAAACGTGGTTTTTATTAAAGGTCACTTCAGGAAAACACTTTCCTTTTTATCTTATGTAAAAATGTGTTACCAAAACTGAGAGTGTACCAGGAAGAAAGTCTTATGGAGTAACAGATTCACACACAAATGTACAGGCTAAATTCTCCAAAGCATAAATTGGTGAGGAGCCAGAGAGACAGCTCAGCAGTATAGAACACAGGCTGCTCTTCCAGGGATTGAGAAGTCCTCAGCTCCCAGCACCTACATCAGGAAGTTTACAACTGCCTATCAGTCCTCCTTCAGGAGATCTAGTGTCTTCTCCTGACTTCAGTACACAAGCACACATGTGCATATTTGCACACACAAATATATATATACAAATAATTAAAAGTTTTGAATGTATGAAACAGCAAATATATTCAGAAATGTATAAATATTATTTTAAAAGTGGTCAAGTTGTGTAGGGTTTCAGAAAGGGAGGTTGTATATATGTGTATGTGTGTGTGTGTGTGTGTGTGTGTGTATCTCCAATAAATAAATGATAATATTAATGAACTTTGAGATGAAAAGCATGTGATCCAATCAACTGATGAAGAAAAACCATTGACATAATGCAGCTGTTATCTACAAATGAAACCTTGAGGAATGCAACTCATTGAAAGTGACTATGAAAATATTAAAGGTAATGTATTTAGTGCTGAATAACCCAATGCTTTTCTTGAAGAATGTGAGGGCATATTTTCCCTAAGGCAGTGCTGCCTGTATTTATACTAATTTTTAAAGAACTATCTATTTGCTTTCATCTAAAGCATATGTGTGAGTGTGTTGCTGTATGAACACATGTGCAGATGTGCATGAATGCATGCATATGCATGGCCACAGAGATCAAAAGAGGGCATCAGATCTCCTGGAACTAGAGTTATAGGTATGAGACCAGATGTGTATGCTAGGAACTGAACTAGGTCCTCTGCAAGAGCCAGTGCTCTGAACTGCTGAGCCATGCCTTAACCTTTTTTTTTTTTTACTACTTTAGTTCATCAAATTATTGTGTGTTTTTGTTGATTCAATGGGTAATAACATGAAAGGATATCTAAATAAGAAAATAATCTTTCTCTAGTGGCATATAGCACTCTTTGTCGTCACGAACCATCCTAAGCAACATACCTAAATACTTTCAAAGTTTAGGAAAATTGTAGAATCAAAATGAAACATATAAAAGCAAGTCAAATTTTCATGAAAATGAAATTTAAATTATTGTTGGGACATGCCTTTAATCCCAGCACTCAGGGAGACAGAAGCAAGTGTATCTCTATGAGTTCAAGGCCAGCATGGTCTACGAAGTGAGTTCCAGGACAGTCAAAGCTATGTGGAGAAGATCTGTATCAAAAAAAATATTATTTAGAATAGCCCCAAAGTCATAATTTTTGGTATAATTCTAAGAAGACATATATTTATATATATACATATATATGTATATTACTTGTAATAGAAATCAAACATAAAATGGATAAAGATGCTATATTTTTGAGATGGAAAAGCCAGCACAGTCAGAGTATCTGTTCTCCTACAGTGATTCACTGTGTTATCACAATTCCTGCAGTATCCCTCTCTCCCTTTCTCTGTGTCTCTTAGTGTTGTTATCTCTCTATATCTCTGTCTGCCTCTGATTCTCTATCACTGTCTTTCTCTCTCTGTGTGTATGTATGGTGTGTATGTGTCTGTATGTACCTGTGTTTCAAGAATCCAGACAGGCAAAACTATGTATATACTATACCAGATAATGAACCCAATGTTCTCTGTCCTCAGTTTGCACATTATCTGTAAATATAGTCTGGATAATCCAAAAATTTATAGGAAAATTTTCTATTATATATATAGAACAAACAAAATCACTAAAACTCACCCTAAATCTTCAAAAGTTTACTAAAAATAATTAAATATTGGATTTAAGCATAGAAATTGAAGATATAAAATTTTTAGGAAAAATCTTTGACTTACTAATTAAGGGAAAGGGTTCATGCACAAAATAACAACAGAAACAACGATCTCCATTAAAAGATAACTTAAGACAGATTTCATTGAAATTTTACATAAATTTTTTTTATACAGAATGATCCATATGGAAGGAGAGGTGGGAAATACCTGGAAGGATTCAAGGTAGAGGAAACTATAATCAAGATATATTATATGAGGGAAAAAAGTCTATTTTCAATAAATGGGAAAAATTCAAAAGCCAGCACTGAGGCTCAGTGAGTAGAATGAAGGATTTTCGCAGAATTCTAGAGGGTGTGAGTTTAGACTCCCAGAGAAAACCAGATGTACTTTCACAGTCGAGTAATCTCAGTCCTCCTGATGCAAGATGGGAGACGGTGACAGGGAATTGCTCACAGTTTTCCTATGTAGGGTTGAGAAGACCCTATCTCGCGGGGGAAAGAAAAAGGCAAATGTGCAAATTGTTCTCTAAATTCTGTTATAAAATATTATTTTAAATATGTAAAGGTGTGTTGGTTGCATTTATTTATATATCAGAATATTACTTTAACTGTGGGAAGGTGTATCAAATGTGTTCATGTTGCCTTTGTTAACGATGTTAACAATATAAAGATGTGATACATTTCTTTGTGCTCTATTTTTTAGTTATGCAAAGATGTTCCGCATGTGATTCACCTTGTTTGCCTATGGCACCCAATTGTTCTAACAAAAAGCTGAAAGACCATAGTAGGCAGGAAGAGGATAGTCAGGACTGGCAGGTAGAGAGACTAAGAAGAAGGAGAAATCTAGGCTCAGGAGAAAAAGAGCGAGAGAAGGAGAACAAGGGCAGCAAGACACGAGAAGCAGGAAAGTAAAATATACAGAAAGAAATAAAGGTAAAAAGCCCCGAAGCAAAATGTAGATGAAGAGAAACAAGATAATTAAAGTTGTAAGAGCTAGCAAGAAACTAGCAAAAGATAAGGCCAAACATTCACTACTAACAAGTCTCTGTGTTGTGATTTGAGAGCTGTTTGTTGGTTGAAAGAAAGCTTGTTACAGACCTTCCTGTGCACACTGTGGCATTGCATACACACACACACACACACACACACACACACACACACACACACATGCACACACCACAGTGTGGCAAAAATACTAACCAAGTTATAGTAACAGAGAGGGTTTTGTTGCTTTCCTAAATTTAAGGAATCTGAGGATAGAAGGGAAGTTTCTTTGGATATTAGAAAGAAAATAACAGCAATATAAATATTTATAGAAAAAGAACATCCTTATCTTGACTATATCAATGCCACTGTGATATAATTTGCAGGACTTTGCCACTAAAATTGGTGGAAGGACAAGGAATCATCTTTGAGTCATCCTTTACTTTTTCTTATAACTGTGTTTTAATTCTAGTAAGTTTTTAAAAAAATGTGTGTGTGTGTGTGTGTGTGTGTGTGTGTGTGTGTGTGTGTGTGTGTGTGTGTGCAGGATCTCTTATCTTTGTGGGACCTGTTTGGAGGTCAGGAATTGATGTCAATATGGCTTTTTCCTTTGTTCTTTAACTTTTTTATTAGACAGTGTCTCTCATTAAACACCTGGAGGTCAACATTTTATCTTGATTCTCTGGCCAGTGAGCCCTTAGGACTCGGCTGACTCTACTTCCTTTGCCAGGCTAGTTTTGTTAGCTAATATAGTTGTTTTGTTGTTTTTTCTTTTGCTTTGTGTTTGAAAAGCTAGAAAGCATGTTAGGAAGCTGAAACTATTTTTCAGTAGTTTGCAAAACAAAACAAGAGCTAGGAGACTGTATGTAGGGAAGTATTACATTATCTCCAAGACAAATCAGATATATGTTGGTTAAATTTATATGCTCTTCACTCTGTGTGCATTACTCATGTAGCTGTCCCTTTCTAATTCTGGCCTCAGCTCTGCTTTGCATGCAAAACTGTCTGAGTTCACACATTCCCCCTAGGTTTTCCTGGCCACATGCAAATGATTTCCGTAGTGGCAGTGTCCATCCTCCCCACAAACTTCAATTTCCCAGTCCACTGTGAGCAGGCACAGCAGTGCAATGATTAGATGAGCTAGTCAGTATGGCATCTATCTCTTCCTTCCTCTTCCTCACAGTCACTGTTTCAGTTAGTGTTGACCCTACCTCCCTGCTCAGTCTAGTTAGTAACCTAGGTGTCACTCTCAACCCTGGCATAACATTCTGACCTCTTGCCTCTTGGGCACCAAATTTAGATAGTATTTTTTGTTTCTATTTTTCTTCCTTTTTGGGGTGCTTTTTGAACTATATTCTTTTCCTTGGCGTTCACCCAGATCAAATTAATCCTTCGATGTCCAACTCTCTCCAGAGTTTCCTGAATTGCAAACTACCTTTCTCTCTACTACACAAAGGATAACACTTTATAGTCATGTCATGGACATCAGAGATGACTTAGTGGGAAAAGCACTTTCTGTGTAAGCCTGGTGAATGTGAGTTCAGATCCCTGGAACCCATGTGAAGTCAGATGTGGTAACCTAGGTCTACACTCCTATGGCAAGATGGGAGGCAAAGAGAGGAGAGTCCGTGGAAGTGGAAGCTTGCAGGCCATAACCTCGCAACAAATAAGAGAGAGTCTATTTCAAACAAGGTAGAAGGTAAGGCAAGCACAGGAGGGTGTCCCCTGACCTCTACATATGTACCATGTCATATACATATTTGTACTCACATACACATGAATACACAGACATGTATGTACATGAATTGTGCACACATAAAGCAACAAAAGGTTTCATGCCTGAATGTTAAAGTCCTCAATGATGTGCTCCCATTTACATCTCTGGCCTCATTCAGTTATTCTTCTGCCTGTAGCATTAAACTCCAGTAATACTAATTGTAGGTAATTATTTGTAACACGAATCATACTTTCCTTGTAATAAACCTTTAGTGTCAGGGAATCATATCTTGCCCCATACAGTCTATCCAAAGAGACCATTGTCCAAATCTCTCTTCCTGTTTTATGTACTATGCTGTACTATCTATGTAACTTTCATGAAATCTTGCTCCCTCATCTTATCCTTGAGTAATTTCATGGACATTTTCCATGTTCACAGAGTAACTTCAGTATATATTTTCTCAGGACTATTCACATATATATCTATGTTTTTGATTTCCCACTCAGCTTGGACATAAGAAGGCATAAAATTTACACAATTCCAACAGTGTGACGCAAGTAGATCTGAAACCTTTCAAAACCCACCATCAATTTCTACAGCATAAAATATAAAGGAAGGTATGAAAAGTGATAGAATTCATTCAATTCTCCTATTTATTGTTCCACTAATTTTCTGTAGTAAACATGTATTCTGCTAATTCTATTGTGAAGGATTTGGCTCTTTAGAGCTTTACAGACTTGTTGCTCCGGCCATCTGCTTTACAATCTATGTCATTCACAATCAGAAGGGTACATTAGGCAGCCAACTCACTGCTGTGTAAGGAATTACTCACTCTGCAACTAGATGCTTTGTACAGAAGCATGAGGTTTAAAGGTATCCTTTGAAGAATCCAGTATATGACTGAGGGGATCAAAGTAATGTTTCTTTCACTTTTGTATCTAATAAATGACATAAATCAAGATAAGACATGGCATGGAGCCCCAGTATACCAACTTGTATACTGTCCATCAGAGTAGGATCGGCAATGACACTGCTGTCATTCCAGGATCCGATGTGCTTAGAAGTGTGGCACAATATTGTTCAATATGACACAGCTATACTTTTTGCTATTCCTGCCTTATTGATCATGTACACTTCTCCCTTGGTTTTTGCCTTATACTTTAATCTTTTCAGAAAGCAGGAAATTTTTGATGAACTCCAACCTATTTACCTGGGGTCCCATATCTTTCCAAGCTCTCCAAACTTCACTCCCTGGAGAGCTGTTGACATTTTCTTCACATTCTTTCACTTGTTTACTGGAGCTCTCTTTTCAATGGACCGTTACTCTGAAATACCTCTCTTGTCTTCAGCACCTGCTCTCACTCACTTGGTTTCAGGTGTTCCTGCCATCTGTTGCCCTGATGCAATGCCCAGTCACCAGTTTTGACTTTTCCCAGTCTCTGGCATGGCATGCCTCCAGCAACAATTTTCATGTACAGATGGTTCAAGGGTGGCTTGAGCTGTCATCTTTTTGTCTGTGATATTTCTTCCTATTAAACAGTAAGTGCATTAATCAGAGTTATCCAGAAAACAGAATCAGTACAATTATCTAGGGATATTTGTTAGAGTATATCTTAGGGGAATTAGCTAACATGATTATGGAGGGTAAGCTGACCCATGAGAGTGTCTGAAAGCTAAAGATCCTGTGGTGCTGGTGGCATGACTCAGTTTAGCTGCAAGGGCCTCAGAACTAGGGAAGCTCATAGTTCATAGTTTGAGTATTAGGAGAACCATTGCTGAACATTTTAGAGTCCTGATGCTAGAGGATCTGGAGTCCTTCAATTTGGTGGGTGAAGTCAGAAGAGATTTACATACATTTCCCTGCCCTTCATTAGCGTTCTAAGACCTAATCATCTATAAAATGCTTGTTACCATTGAGGGTTGATCTTTTTCCTTAGACCATGCAGACTTGCACACTAATATTTTGTGGAAATACACTCACAAAAAAAGCCCAAGTACTACTTTCTTCTGGTAATCCATAATCCAGTCAATTTGATACCTGAAATTAACTACCACAGCAAGAAAATTCAAAATTAAGCAATGGTACAATAAATTGAAATAATTTACAGATATTTTTAATGTGTGAGAAAAAAAATAATGATCTGATTAAATCTTCCCCTAAGAAATCATTATTCTATTGAGTTCATCCAAATAGCAGGGTGTGATCTTAATTATTATAATGGAACATAATTGTCACTAAACTGAGGAGTTAATTATTCTGAAAATAATTGTGTCATTCTTCTACAAATAAATGATATGAAAATGTATTTTGTAGCTCAGAGTCTTGAATAATACCAACAGAGCCAATGTATTTACTCATGTGAAACTTAAGCAATAGTCACTTGTGATTCACCCAATTTTCTCCCAAGAGTTGGATTAGCAATTTTAAACTTGCAAATGAGATGGAGGCTTCATTATTTCTCTAACTGAAAACACAAAATTCTTACAAAACTGCTTCAGAATTGGCATTTGCCACCTATTACAAATGCCACCATCCACTTGGCACATGGCTATGGATCTCACTGAGACTGGGTCATCATTTGCCTTTTCTACTTCATGAAACTTGATCCTTTGGATGATTTCCAGGCAATTCAGCAGAGAAGCAAAGGACATGAAATTATCAGACTATCAATTATTGTCACAGTCAGCCCCAAGTTCTTGGAGAAAAATAGTAATTATTTTTCAAAATTAAGATTAAATGGTGGCTTTGGGGGCATGATCTATGGAATGTTTTAGGCAAAGATGGGAAAATACAAATCTAGATTTCATCTTTCTCTGTGACATAACTCAATTGTTAGGAAAAATCTTTCCATAACGAAATTCAAAACTTCCTTCTTCTCTCATACCTGAATGCACCTGTTACCACCTTATACTACTCAACCCATCCACTTTGCAGAGCCTTGTGCCCCTTTACCTCCAATATAGGGTTTAGTTGAGATTTCTATTGTTTCAGGGAAACCCTGCCTCTAGCAACAAACACCACAGAGAGGTATTAGCATAAGCTACTATCTTAAGAGTAATTTGGTTTATAGTTTTCCATTCAATTATAACAGCGAGTGCCATAAAAATCAGAGGAAAGAAGGAGACACTTAGTTGGAAACTACTTCTTACAAATGTGTTGGTGGTCAGAGAGGCAGATGATTGTTGTATCGGAGGCAGGCTGCATCCTGCCACCTGGCTAGCTTAACCCCCGAAATAACCACGCGGAAATTGTATTAATTAAACACTTCCTGGCCCATTAGTTCTAGCCTCTTGTTGGCTAACTCTCACATTCCTTTAACCCATCTCCATTAATGTGTATTGCCACTTGACTGTGGTTTACTGGCGTGAGTCTAACCAGGGTCCATCTCGGGCAGGAGAATAATGACGTCCGTGGACAGCCCCACGCCCTTGTACTGATACCCCAAGTTAGCAAGAAACTTGGAGGCTGCAGTGACAGAGATGTGTTCCTTATTTGGAAGCTCATAGATTCGACATTGCCGAGCCAGCAACCACTCCCAGAAGCTGCAGTCTGCTACACCCCCAGCCATGGTGCCCAGAAGGTAGGGGTTCATCTCGATCACTTTCTTCACTGTCTGGGAGGCAATGTTAGCACCTGCTATGGCCCAGGAATATGCTGCAACAATGACTCCATGGCGAAGCTTGAAGGCCAGGGTGGTGGTTCCATGAAGAATTTTGATCCTCGGCTCCTCAGGGACTCCCCAGCCAGGCCGCAGCCAGGCTCAGCCCATCAGTGGGACTCCCTGGACCCAGGTCCAGCAGAACTGCTTGACCTCCAAGTCCAAAAAACACCATGCTGGTTCACTGGCAAAGGCTGCTGTTGTTCCTTTCTCACTGGCGTTAAGAAAATTCAAGGTTAATAAGGCATTATGTAATGTATTTCTGGAGGAATTTTCCACCCTTTTCTGTTTATTTAACATATCCTTTATAGTTCGATTTGATCTTTCTGTGACTACTTAACCTGTAGGCTTGTATGGTATATCTGTAACACGCTTAATATTATAATGAGCAAAAATTTGTTTCATTTTCCTAGAGACATAAGCTGAATCATTATTTGTTTTTATTTGTGCAGGTATACCCATGATGGCCATAACTTCTAATAGATGTGTGTTTATTGAATCAGCTTTTTATGAGCTTAAAGCAGTTGCCCATTGAAAGCCTGAATAAGTGTCAATGGTGTGATGTACATGTTTTAATTTTTCAAATTCTGCAAAGTGGAACATGTCCATCTGCCAGATTTCATTCCTTTGAGTACCCTTTGGGTTAGTCCCTGCAGGTAGCGGTATTTGATTATATAAAGAGCAAGTAGGGCATCTCTTTACAATCTCCTTAGCTTGTTGCCATGTAATAGAAAACTCTTTCTTTAAACCTTTGCTATTGATGTGATGTTTTATATGAAATTCTGGGGCCTGCAACATGCTTCCAATCAATAACTGATCATTTTCTGCATTACCTTGTGCTAGAGGACCTGGCAGACCCATATGAGACCAGATAATTGTAATGTATATCGATCAATACCTATTCCTGATTGTGTCTTGTGCCTGGATAAACAATGAAGTCAACTCTGTATCATCTGGTATAAATTCAGCAGTTTCAACTCCACCCACCTAAGGGCTGCCCTATCAAAAGGCCAAGGCAGCTTCTCTATTCAACCAATGAAATCAACACAAATACAGAAGGACTTCCTACACCAGATGATCAGAGGAGGATTTAATATTTGGTTGAAAAATGCTGGATATGACAGTCTCATTGGGGTTGCACTGAAGTAAGGGTTCTCATATAGAGAAGCAAAATCCACAGATTTCATTTAATACTAGTTTGTAATATTTTTATTTTATGAGAATTTTAAACATACATATAATGCTTACTGAGTGAGCGTGAAGCATATTGTTTTTAAGAACTATGATATGAAGCCAGGTGGTTGTGGCACATGCCTTAGGACAGGCTCCAAACTTACAAAAAAAAAAGAACAAAATAAATAAATAAATAAAAATAAACTTGTGATATGACCAGGAAAATTGGCTTGAGATTAACACATGTCAATCCTCAATATATAAAAATCATAGACTTTCTTTAATAAATTGTTGTATTTCCACATTACTCAGTGTTCACTCAGAATTAAGAACCTTTGAGTATGTGTGTAGCAGAGATGAGGATGTGTAGAGCTCAACGTGATGATACAAGAGACTGGAGGGCAACACAGGTGGGAGAGAGACTTGTTCTCATAATACAGAAAGCAGAGTATTTTCAAGGAAGAATGTTGGATCACCTATAACAAATGTTTATAATCAAGTGAACTAAGACAAGAAAAACACACATTGATTTTTAACAATGCTATGTTGCTGGAACTTTAACAAGAGCTAATTTACTGAAAAGGTATGTCAGAAAACAGGTTAAAAGGAAGGTAAAGGATAAGTGATATAAAATGGAGAGATAAAGAGAGAGACATGTAGTTTTGTTTATTTTTCAATTGTATAAATTTTAAGGGAACTAAGACTATTTATAACTAGGAGTTGAGGGTACAGGAGATGAATCATTGAATAAAGCACTTGCCATTGTAGGGTGAGGACTTAGGCTTGGATTCATTGCACATATGTAAATGCCAAATGGGCATGGCAGTGACCTGTAATCCTAAAACTTGGGAAAGGAGATGGAAGAATCACCTATGCAAGCTGACTAGATAGTCTAGATGAATTGGTGAGTACCTTTTTCAGAAGCAGAACCTGCTTCAAAATATAGGGTGGTTGTGAGCCTAGCCTTTAATGTCTGAGCTAAAGTGTGGCACATCTACACATTAGTGTACTCCTCAGCAGGGAAAAAAACAAAACAAACAAACAAAAAAACCAATAACATCTTGAATTTTGCATGCAAATGGATAGAAATAGAAAACACTTTCCTGAGTGAGATAACTCAGATCCAAAAATATGAATATTGTATGCACTCACTCATTAGTGGATTCTAGCCATAAACAAATGACATTGAGCCTATAGTTTGTATTCCTAGAGAAGTTAAGTAATGAGATGAAATCAAAGAAAAACATAAATAGAACATCAATAGATCCTTCAGGAAAATGGAAGCAGACAAGATCACCAGGCAAAAGTTGGGAGCATAGGGGTGGGGATGGGGGGAAAGGGGAAAGGGGGAGAAAGAAGGAAGAAGGAGAGGGTTGGGGAGAGCTTGGGGGAGTGGGATGGTTGAGCTGGAAGGAGGATGGATATGGGAGAAGGGAAGAAGATATCTTAATTAAGAGAACCATTTTGGGGTTGGCAAGAAACTTGGCTCTAGAAAGGTTCCCAAATGTCCACAGGGATGTCCCCAGCTAGGAATCTGGACAGTGGAGGAGAGGGTGCCTGAACTGGCCTTGTCTGGTAGTCAGACTGATGACTATCTTGAATATCACCATAGAACCTTTGTCGGGCAATGGATGGAGATAGAAACAGAGACCCATATCAGAGCACTGGACTGAGCTCCCAAGGTCCAGCTGAAGAGCAGAAGGAGGGAGAATATGAGCAAGGAAGTCAGGACCATGAGGGGTTGGTCCACCCACTGAGACAGGGTGCCTGTTCTAATGGGAGCTCACCAAATCCAGCTGGACTAGAACTGAACAAGCATAAGATCAAACTAGACCCTCTGCATGTGGCTGACAATTAAGGCAGACTGAGAAGCTAATGATAATGGCACTGGGATTTGTCTCTACTGCATGTACTGGCTTTTTGGGAACCTATTCTACTTGGAAGTATACCTTCCTAAACCTGGATAGAGGGGCAAGGGCCTTGGACTTCCCACAAGTCAGGGTACCCTGTCCTCTTTTAGGACTGGAGGGGGAGTGGGAGAGAGGGAGTGGGGGAGCGGGAGGGAAGTGGGAGGAGGGGAGGAAGTGGAAATTTTGATTGGTATTATTTATAAAGTAATAAAAAATATCTGCTAAAAAATACCAAAACAAACAAACAAACAAAAAAACACAGGGTGAAGGAAATTTGGAGATGATATCCAATGTTGACTTCTGGTTTCCACATGCACATATATACAGATGCATTTATACTTGCACTCACGTGAGTACCCACACAGATGCAAACATGCATGAAAAGCACACATAAACATACCTATAAAACCTAATAATTCTGGAGAAAGGAAACTGGTTTAATGACAGAAATAGAAACATTTAAATACCAGAATGTGGTTTCTCCACTGATGGGAGCAAACAGTCCACAGTAGATGGAAACAAAGGAAACATAAGAAATTGCCCTTGCTTAGAAAAGGGACAACTCTGGCCACTACCATTAACTCTTGAAAAGAACTTCTCAGAGGGCAGTCATTCCATCTTCAGCTGAGATATTCTCTCTGCACAAAATACAGCATTATATTTGAGTCTTATTCCTAGGAGTCTCTTCCAATTTGAGAGGAGGATTAAATGTTTTTTTCTAGTGATGAGAAACCCTAACCTCCACCTGGTGCCTGCTAGGAGGAGTAGCTTAGGGCCCTGAAAATGTATCTCTCTTTCTCGCTCTCTCTCTCTCTCTCTCTCTCTCTCTCTCTCTCTCTCGGGATTCTGTAACCACCAGTGACAGCTCTGATTGTGTTGCTTGTCGATCTTCACTCATTATAAGAATGGGAGCCTGTATTATGACTGATGGAAAATGGACAAACAAATGACAAAAATGTATCCTGAGTCCTTCAAGTATTCATCTTATTAAAGAAAGGAGCTACAGTCATGAACAAATTGCCTTCATGTGTGGCCCTTGCCTTACCTTGGACACAGTCAATGGCCTAGTACAGCTTTGCTCCAGAACAGTGAGAGTTCTATAAGAATAATGTAAATCAAAGGAAGAATTGAAGAATTTACCAGTAGCCTATCATTGGACTAAAAAACAAAACCACAGACAAATATTTCACAGCATTACTTACAAAACAAATTTATTATAATGAATATTAATTCACAAACTCTATGTGTGTGCTGAGGCAACAAAGATCAAGTTGAAGAGTTTTACAGGGACCATGTGTCAGTTACTTTTCTTGTTGCTATGACAAAAAAAAATGAAACAAAACCAACAAGAATAAAGAAGACCCGATGCACACAACTTAAGCAAGAAAGGGCTTATTTGGGCTCACATTGTACATCCTGACCAGGAAGTCATGAGGTGAGAACAAGAGGCAACATTGCACCCACTTTCAGGACATCGAGAGAGATGATTGCTGGTGCTGATACCTTCTGTTTTTCTTTATAATTTAGTCTGGAACTCCAGTACATAAGATGATCCCATACACATGGGGTAGATCTCCTCTCTTTGGTTAAACATCTCTATAAGAATCCCAAAGAGACAGACAAGAGGTGTCTTCTACGTGAGTCCCAGTGCAGTGAATTTGGTGGTAAAGATTAACGATCACAGACCGTCTATTTCTTATAAAGAAATATTCAAACAATCCATTTCAGATGGTCCTGGATGACCTTGGCTTTGAGGAAAGTGAGGAGAGTGTGATGCCTCAGGCTACTCATAGTGAAGGAGGTAAAAGTCCCTCTTTAGCCATGAGGCAATGCTTTCAGAAAGGTCCCATAGTCAACATTCACAGATGCAACCAGAAGAGCTGAATTAAAAGACAAGACCCAAGTCCTCTAAAGTATTCAAATAGGTCAAGTTCTTCTGCTCAGTTAGAAATTTAAAAAAAAGCCAAATACATGAGTTTAGAAACCCATATAAAGCTAAAGTATAATCAAAAACCATGATGCTGTTAAGGGGTCACTTTGAGTCAGGAGTATAGTGACTTTCAGAGAGCCCGAGGAAGCAGGGAAAAACCCCTGAGCTGAGTCAAAGGCAGTCAGCCAGGATCTGGAAGCTTAGAGTTCAGCATATAATAAAACAATAATTTGGAGTTGATGCCCTTCACATTAGTGAAGATGTTGCCTGTTGCCTGCTGATAGCTCACTCCCTGTATGGACAGCACCCTGTTAGTTCTCGGAATGACTTATCACTGTAGAATTCCTATGGTGTTTCTCCAAGGAATCTACTCAGGTTATATTACAGATGAATCTTTGAGTAGTTTAGCACTCATAAGGTCACATAATAAAGAGCTGTGCTGATATGTGGTTCAGACGGTCTAAGTTTACATTCCTAACTGCTAGTTCTGTAAATATGCCATGATGCAGTACTTAACAGAGCACATGAACCAGAAACTTTATCTTTAAATAGGAACTGAGCTAGATGGACTCAATTTCCTACGAGCTTCGTGGGACTACCTTCACTACTGAAGGTTGGTATTGCCTGTCTGGTTTAATTTCAGGGTATTCCTCCTGTAACTTGTTGGTATGTTTGCTTTGGGGATATCAGTGTTTAAACACAGAAGTTGTTAAGAAAAAAGCAAACCTTCAAACTATACCAGAACAGATCACTATGTAGATGTTATCTATGATATTTGGTTTTTAGAAGTAAAGTCGATCAGAGAAGCACAATGAGTCACAGAGTCATTCCTGGGCTGACTAGAGACTGGAAAACACTAAGACAATTTCTCCTTGAGTTGGATTATTTCCATAGATGGACTTTTAGTGCAGGGACCTCCACTCTATGACATTTGGACAGATGCTAGAGGCACTGCTGTGGACACTTACCAATCAATAACTTCTTTTAAAAAAAAGATTAGCCTTTTATTTTTCAACTGTGTGTGTGTGTGTGTGTGTGTGTGTGTGTGTGTGTGTGTGTGTGCGTGCATGAGACTGTGTAAGAATAAGTGCTCACAAAGGCATGGGTCCATGGAGGCCAGA
Organism: Myodes glareolus; assembly: GCF_982192425.1. Classification (NCBI taxonomy): domain Eukaryota; kingdom Metazoa; phylum Chordata; class Mammalia; order Rodentia; family Cricetidae; genus Myodes; species Myodes glareolus. Next base: position 35,047,457 of record NC_142031.1, on the reverse strand, counting down.
GGCATCAAATAAATCTCCAGGATTTGGAATTGCGGGTGTTTTTGGCTTCCCAACTTGGGTGCTGAGAACTGAATGAGGGGCCTCTGGAAAAGTAGTCAATGTTCTTATCCACTATGCCATCTATCCAGACCCAGTTCTCTGACTCTTAAAACACACCGACTAATTTTTTTCTGGCTATTAAAGGCAGTTTCTTTATTTTATTTATTTATTTATTTATTTATTAATAAAAATTTCTACTTCCGCCCCTCCTCCCAATACCCTCCCACTCCCCCCACTCCCTCTCCTCCTCCCTCTCCAGTCCTAAGAGGAGTCAGGGTTTCCTGCCCTGTGGGAAGTTCAAGTTCCTCCCCACTCTCTCCAGGTCTAGGAAGGTGAGCATCCAAACAGACTAGGACCCCAAAACGCCAGTGCATGCAGAGGAAACAAGACCCAGTGCCATTATCAATGGCTTCTCAGTCAGCTCCCATGTCAGCTCCATTCAGAGAAGCCCGTTCGCACCTCTCGCGGTCCTGACTTCCTTGCTCATGTTCTCCCTCCTTCTGCTTCTCATTTGGACCTAGGGAGTTAAATCCAGTGTTCCAATGTGTGTCTCTGTCTCTATCTCCATCCATCGCCAGATGAAGGTTCTATGGTGATATGCAAAATATTCATCAGTATGGTTATGGGCCAAGGCCAGTTCAGGCACCCTCTTCTCTGCTGTCCAGGGAACAATCTGGGGACCTCTCCTTGGACCTGGGAACCCCTCTAGAATCAAGTCTCTTGCAAACCCTAAAATGGCTCCCTTAGTTGAGATATATACTTCCCGACTCCCATATCCATCCTTTCTCCCTCCCCCCATCCCATTTCCCCAAGCTATCCCCAATCCTCCCTACTCCCTTCTCACTAACCATCAGCTCCACTAACACATATAAACATGCTTTTCTAAGCCAGCTTCTTCATGCTTATTTTCTTGAGACTATAATACAAATCTCCTTTCTTCCTGTGCTTTCCACTGTGTCACTTACTTTTCCCAAAGAGAGCTGTTTATTTTTTCATTCGCATATAGACACATTTTGTCTAAAGATAAACTGGTTTCTCCAAGGCAACCTCTCGGGCCCCCCCTTTTAATTGTACTAACTCGCAAAATCAGAAATATGCTTATAATTTGGACAGTTATTGTTTTATCTACATTCCTTGTTAAATTATTTTGAATTTTTTAGTATAAACACTCTACCATCTTTAAAAAAACTTTGAATTTTGAGCTAAATGCAGATTTACATATTGTTTGCCTATATCGGGGAAATAGTGTTTATGTTCTGCACTTTGGATATTAACGTTGGGAAATGCCACCCATCATTTTCGTCTTCTTTAAATCTTCCTTCTTAATTGGCTCACAATACTCCATGGCAGCAACATTTTATTGTTCAGCCATTCCTCTTTGATAAGCATCAAGGTTATATCAACCTCTGTCTCATCAACACCTACGACATATACACTTTGGAACTGTGATCTCATCTACCCTCGTAAGGCATTATTTCTATGTAATTGTGAATTTTCTATCTTTCTTGGTAATTGGAAATTTTCCATCTTTCTATATATTTTTTCTTGAGCCCTGTCATGGACAGCAGGTGTTTCCCACTGACTTCCCATCAGATTATCATGCCTTTGAACTCTGGCTTCTGTTAATTCTGCTATATCATCCTGGTATGCAGATGAGCTGTTGAAGGCCTCAGTTGTCTCTTATAGAGTGACCATGAACATAATTTTCTCAAAGTGTTTTTTATAACCATACTCAAAGCACTACTGTAGTCAGTTTGGTTTATGATTTACATGGCAATATGCACAAGGATTTTGGCTTAATAAAGAGGCATGAATTTAATTCTTTAGTAAAGATTAAGATAAAATAAAATGATGTTTTCCAAATTTATAGCTGCAACTTGGAACTCAACCGACACCCAAGTCCTAGAAGTATTTATTCCAGTATGGTTCACTCAGATGAGATTTTAAGTTGTCTTTCACTGTTGGGATGATAACAGTTCGCCATTGCCCTCCATATAACAGAAGCTAAGAACATGTGTGGGGCTCACTAAGAAGATAGCAGCTATAAAGTTCTGAAAAGAGGAAAATAATGCCATTTTCTTAGCTTTAAATGTGAAGACAGTATGGGTCACAATGTTCTATCATTGAATCCAGGACTACTTGTGATTCATGAAGTTCTCACATTAAAGAAGGATAGTTAGCAACTTCCTTCAAGTTGATGGCATTTTGTCTTTGTCATTGAAGTGGGGATCCAGACGTTGGCAATGTTTATACTGGCTCAGTGCAGTTGAACAACCTCAGCAAGCCCTCTGAAGTGCAGAGCACATCATAGTCAACCTTTTGGATGTTATCCAAGGGAAATTATTAATCAAATTTAGAAAAACATTTTGCTCGGCCCTCCTATTATCTTGAATCCGTAAATGCTTTCATGACATTGAAAGGCATAAATCTCTCCCAGCAACTGGGTATTCGATGTAGGCAAAGAATAAGGTTGGGGTCGCAAGCACATTAAAGGCTCTTTAGAGGTTCCTCATGCATGATAGAAAAGGTGACATAGTAGAAAGAGCCTGAGCTTGGCAGCAGACCAGATTGTTCATGAATATCGATTCTCAGTCTTTAGTAGTGAGGTTTTGAAAAATTGCTTAATTCATGGAGGCGCCTTATTCTTATATGCAGAACAATAATAAACAGCTATTGAATTTTGAATCGGGTGCCAAAATTATATGGAATGAAATTGATTATGATGTTTGATTGTTTTGTATTTCAAATCTGTCTCTCAACCTAGATAAGTGTCTCTCAGCCATGGAGAGGACCATGAAAGAAGGAAAAAGAATTACCAGAAAACACCATGAAGTATCTTGGGTCACAGTACTAAGTCCTTTATGAATTGAAGTGTTATCAACTACGATATCAAATGCACCTCTGGAAATCTTAAAGATTTGCTATAATGGAAATTAATATTTGCTAACACCAGTGAGCATGACCACCATGAGCAAGGGGCCTTCTTTCTCCCGTCTGATAGCCCCACCAACTTCTAAATTCAAAATGCCAGGAGTCTTTCAATCTATAAACTGGTCTGAAATTCATTAGTAATGAGGGGGTGGCAACTATGAGGATGCTATGGGCCAGCTGGGAGAGGCCATGCATCATTTACACTACATTTCAGGGATCATTGCATGTGGGCACGCTGAAAATGAGAGGACCAGGAAATAACAGTTGTTCTGTATGCATGTGAAGGGAAACAGATGTAACTAATAGTAGATGTAACTTGATAGCATATTTGATAAATATCATTCCAACAAAAAATCAGTGTTACATACTAGAAGGATGTAGACATCAAATGTTAAAGTTCCTAAACTCCAGAAAAACTGTCCTGGTTACCAGGACCTTAAAAGAAATACGACAGTGATAAACTAGTCATAGACAAGCATAGGACTAAAAACATTGTAAAGCGTCTTCTCCGTAAGTCTGAAGGCAACCAAGGACCTAGACGTTTGATAGATGAGTCTCTCTGAGGCTTCTCTGTATAATGTTAAGCTTCTGACAAAAATATATATATATACCTGCAAATTAAATTTTACTATTAGCAAGATCAATGTTAGTTGTACCTGGACATAAATCTGAATCAAGAATTTCAAAACAATCAGTTGTGATAATGGTTACTATACTCAATAAGTTTGGGACAGTAAGTACAAGAACTTAGGAGAAAGTGGTGAGGGGGATAAGGGCAAATTATAAGGGAAGGAATGGGATTGATTTTAAAGCCTTTATAAAACATGAAAAATTTTTTTTAATTTAAAAAGAATTCAGAATCATCTATAAATCCCTGTCAGTTCTGTGTTTTTCAGACATGCTCTTTCTCTCTTTGTTGTGCTATTTTACTCTGGTGATGATGACTTCTACTGAGTAGCAGTTTTTTAGTTTTTAATTAACTCAATTATCTATATTTTTATATTTTGTTAGTTTTTATTTCACATCACATAAAATATATTTACATTTTCACTAATTAAAAACAAGACAACAAAACAACCCAAATATTTAGAAGGGGTTTGCTCTACAAATGATAAAATTTTCATTTCATAAAGAAAATCTCAATGTCTAAATTTTGAAAGTTCAGCAGATTTTAGATACTTCAGAGAATCTTTGGCATCTCATACTTTAATCACAGTGAATGATTACAGCTGCTCTCTATAGGTGCACCCTCACTTTGGCAGGGCCAGCCTCCTCTTCCAAAGCTACTAAAGGAAAATTCTCTACCATATGGACATGACCTGAAAAATGTAGACTCCTCTCTTATCTTCTTCTTCTTTTTTTTGAATCTTAACACTCATGCCTCTTCCACCCATGAGAAGCTGTTTTAATTTGGAGAGAATAGTTGCACATATACACACATACACAAATACAGTACATGGTACATGTATGGAGATGGACACTTAAAAGAAATCCCATACTAGCTCAGAATTGAGAATAATAGACAGTTATGTTTTTCAGGGTAGACTCACAAATCAGAATCCTTTGCTGGAATGGAGAACAAAAACTGAATCCCACAGCCAGAAAAAGAGGCCAGATGCGTGCTTTACATCAGCAAATATAGTTTAAGAGGCCATGCCACAGTGGGCGGTTAACTTAGAGGCTATTGGCTGTATGATTTCCTACAGCACCTTCCCTTTTTGTTTAAATAAGAGAGTTTCTAAGCCTAATACAAAATTATATACAATAAGAGCAAATACATTTAATAATTATTCTATCCTAATGAGTTTAAGTCTAGTATAATAAATAACTTGGCCAAGTCATAAGAGGAAAGTAACAACTATCTGTTCTTCAACTCCATTGAAGATCAAAGAAGGGAAATAATATTACTTGAGAAGGAGGCAGTGCAATCAAGCAACTTCCAAAATATGCAACAAATAACAAAGACAACTGGCTACCTGGCAATCACCCAAAGTCTCATTTGTAACATTGAAGCAATGAACTTTGGCTAAGATCTAGAGTAACTGACAGACCATTTTCATTCAGGTTCTTTAGAGATAGGTAATCTTCAACCAATTCAAAGAGCTGTAAAATAGGGCATTTAAATAACTTAGGGTTCTGTTGATGTGAGACATGATCCCTCCTGGTATCACCAATCTATTCTGGAGAAAATGTTAAGCACTGAAAACACTCCTTTTGGAACTTGTTTTCTTCTTGGCAAAAGTGGTCTTTGAGCAAAGAACTGCCCATACTTAAGTCACTAACAAGGTACATGGTATCCAGAAATGGATAAGCAGAACTGTCGAATCTTGCTAAGATGGGGTAAAACAGTTGTGAAAAATTTCCTCCCTCTGAAAATGGTCCTCTCTTAACTTCTAGTGACTTGTAGAAGTCTCCAATGTCTTTCCCTTGCATACTTTTCCCATTTCATGGATATTCTGAAGAGCCAAGTCAAGCCAGAGAAACCAGTTTGTAAAAATAATAAAGGTCTAGTTTACAAATTCTTCCTGGCTTGTTTCTTCATCCCTTAGAGAATTTTGGTTTCTCTTTAACTCTGAAGATTTGGGAGGTAGTAGATGAGTTCTGAGACTCATTTCTCAATTATGTCCGTGGTCGTTGCATGATCCATAAAAAACAAGAAGGTCTCATTATGCTAGGAAGCTCTTGGTTTTGAGTCTAGTCTCTCTGCCTCACAAAGAAAGAATGGAAGAGAATTTCAGCTCAGCAGTCACATTCCTCTTTCTAGGTTTCTAATCTTCTTGTCATCATATCCAGGATAAACTATCTCATTTCTTTCCTTGTGTGTGTGTGTGTGTGTGTGTGTGTGTGTGTGTGTGTGTATATATATATATATATATATATATATATATATATATTTAAAATTTTGGTGCATGTCAATTATAATCTATATTATTATTACATTATTATTTTACATACACATCATATTTTTTCTGATTTACTCTGAATTCACTTCTACATGCTTTTTAGTCTATAGTCAATCTTTCCTGCCTTTCTTTTTCATTTCAAAGAAGTTTATACCTAGGCTAAGCAAGGAAAGATATCAATGAAGAAATGCAATAAAATAGAGTCAAATGTGAAAGGTTTCATAAAGAAGGCTTTGGATCACACGAATAATTTTTGTCCAAACTGCATCCTGCGAGCAAGTTCTATCCTGCCCCATATTTTGAACACAGCAACATTTGTCTATCCATGCATAGTCTATGGGGGTTTTTTTCCACTTCTACGGTAGAGTGGAAAGGTGGTCCCAGGGACTCTCTGCAACTTCTAAAGGCTCTTTGTAAAAGAATTTTGCTGCTCTCTCATCTCTACTATTACAGACAGAACTGAAGGTTATTTCAAGTAAAGAGGCATAGGCATTTTGTGGCAGACAGACGAAGATGAGCAAGTCACGAACAATAAGCAGTAAGCGGATTATAAATTATTCTAGATAGACGATAAAAACTATGTACACACATAAAACCAGTGGAGAGAAGCTTAAGCTCTTTGGGAATAGCAATTTATTGTTTTATTCCAATTTTTTTCCTTATACTTCAAGCAGATCCAAGAATGTAAGAAAGGGCAGTGTTTTTGGTTTACCAAATGCATTAGCTCAAAAAGCTTCATGACTCCACTAGTCTCAATATATCTGTCAGTACTTTGTTCTATTTCCAGTCTGTCTAGCCCAATGTTGACTACTTTAAAATGGAAATTTCTAGCATCTATTCCTGCTCAGTTAATGAATAGAGGACATTTTTTTTCCTTTTCAGGGTCACTAAACTGGAACATGTCTTGAGAATTAGAATGTACTTTAATTAAAGCTTAAGTTTAACAGGAATGTCTGCCACTTTTCATATTTTTCTTGTGGCCAGGCTTCAGTGATAATGAGGCTGAGGTCATAGGCTTGATCCCCATGCGGGTCTCTTAACTGTAGTCTACTGCAAGCTAACAAACATTACAAACCTTCCACAATGTGCCACGTGCTATACAAGTTACAATAACTACTGACTGAAGCACAGTTTCTTCAAGGAACCTAGTGGGAAAGAGTGGATAGGTCTGGTACACAAACACCTACAGCTGTCATTGCTATTATAAGAAATGTAGGCAAATAGGGGCTGGAGGATTGGCCCTGCAAGTAAGAACAAGACCCAGGTTGGATTCCCAGGACCAATGTAGTGGCTCAAAATTGTCTATAACAATAGTTCCTGGGGATCCAATGCCCTCTTCTGGCTTCTATGGGTACCCAGGCATGTGCATGCTGCTCAGTCTTATAGGCAAGCAAAACACCCATAGAATAAAATGAAAATAAATAAAAACATATTTTAACATAGAAAATTGTTACAAATATTAAAAAAGAGTTTAGAGGATTATAAAATGTTATGAAAAGCCTTCATTTTCTCTATGCCTTAAACACATGCATATACACACACACACATACACACACACACACATATACATGTTCAAACATATTTTTTTCTATTTTATTTTTGAGGTTTGGGCTCACTATGCATCTCTAACTACCCTGAGAATTCATTATGTAGACCAGGTTTACCTTTCTAGAACACACAAAGATTCACCTTTTTCTAGCTCCTAACTACTAGGATCAGATGTGCATGCCACAATGCTAAGTATATATATCTTTGGGTAAAAAACTGATGCAGGACATTTGTGGTGAAAGCAGAGTTTGTACACAAAGTTTTAAATGATGTGATGAATTTATTACCATCACCACCAGATTTCCTTTGACTCAGAATACAGTGTAAACATGGAGGAGTAATGTGGTACAAATGTTTGAGGGGGGTTCTGGAAAGTCAAATTAAAAAAAAAATCTGGTACTTTGCTTGTGAAACTAAGAACAGCACCAGTGGGATTAAGTCAGTAATTGTGCATGTGCAGAAGTCTAAGAAGAGCAGCTTGAAGCTGTACAGAATAATATGGAGTTGAAACAGATAGGGACACATGATAAAGTTCCTATCTATCATGACAAGAGTGGTTGTAGTGTTGGTCATGTGTATGAGTCCCAATGAGGATGTTGGTGATGAAGAGGCAAAAGAGATCAGTTCGAGAATATTTGGGTTACTGTTTACATGTTCATAGATACCAAACAAAAAGGAGAAAAGTGTGCTTATTTTCAACACTAGAATGCTCCCTTTAAAAATAGACTATTATACTGCATGAAATATACAGGAAATCTAGTTTATACAGGTATGGGGGTATGCTTGGTAGTCCCACACTCACCTCATAGGTTTAAGGTGTAGGTGAAGCTTTGATAAGGGTACCCTGACTTGGAGAACGATGTATGATGAGCTGACAAAGCTGAATATGTTCTACAGAGATGTCATTCACTCCCAAGTTGCCATGGGTACCATTTCAGAAGAAAAGCATAGAGAGAGGGGAATAATGAGGGCTAAGAATGGAATATGTAACGATGACTATGATAGAATAAAAGTGAAGTCTTCTATGGGGGTGAAAGCAGAGAAGTGGTACATGAAATATGTGCATTGCAAAGTTATTCTGTATCTAACTGGAAGGACAGTATTTGGGCATTTTATAGGAAATCCGATAATCTGTGTAAAAGTAAAACAAACAGATAAGAAAACAGTAATGATAGAAAAATAAGGGAATGTGCTTCGCAAGAATTTGGAAAGAAATGGCTGTGATGGATGATTCTGTCATCTTGCCACAACATCACGTAGGGAGAGTTTTGATGAGGAATTGTCTAAATCAGGTTTGCCAGTGGAATTTTCTTTAGAGGGACTCTCTCAGTTGCCTTAATTGATGTGGAAAGACCCAGTCTGAAAAAAAGTAACACTATTCTCCAGTCTGGGGCCCTGGATGCCAGAAAAAGCTGACTGAATACTGGGCAACCTTGTATGTATACATCCTCTGTTCTTGAAGGGGATTTGCCTACCTGCCTCCAGTTCCTGCCTTGACTCTTGATGGACTGATTTTGGGACTGTAGTCCAAATAAACCGTTTCTTTCTAAAATTGCTCTTTGTCAGGGTATTTTCTCACAGCAACATAAATGAAACCAGGGCAATAACATAAGAGTTTGCCATAAATAGAGGGTTGAGGGATTTTTAAGGGTCTCCAACAACAGCTAAGTGTTCTTGATTTTGTTGCACAAGAATGTTTAGAGTCCATTTATGGCATGTATTTGTAATGAGTATCTACTTGAGAGTGAAGGAAAATGATATTAACTAAGGAAGTAGTTACCATAAAGGCTAGTCTGTCCTTCCTTATCAGGGTTCTCCAGTGCAGGGCCCCCTGACTATTCTGTTTCTGTGATTTCCACTACTTAAGAGCATGGGACTCATGCTTCTGTTACATTCCAGGTCCATCAAACAATATGTTCATTAGAAAGTGACAGGAGAACCCTCATCTGGCGATGGATGGAGATGGAGGCGGAGAACCACGTTGGAACACTGGACCTAGCTCCCTAGGTCCAAATAAGAGGCAGAAGGAAAGAGAACGTGAGCAAAGAAGGCAAGGGCAGAGGAAACCTTCATCCGACGTTGGATCGCGATACAGATGGAGACCCATATTGGAACACCGAACTGAGCACTCCACGGTCCAAATGAGGAACAGAAAGATGAAGAAAATTAAAAAAGTAATCAGGACTGCGAGGGATGCGAGCACCCACTGATACAAGGGAACTGATATAATGAGAGTTCACCAAGGCCTGTTGGACTGGGACTGAACGAGGACGTGATCCAACCAGATTCTCTGAATGTGGCTGGCCCGGAGCCTTTTTGAAAAGCCATTGACAATGACACTGGGACTTGCTTCCTCTGCATATACTGGATTTTGGCGCTCCAGTCTGTTTGGACTCTCACCTTTCCTGGACCTGGAGGGAGGGGGGAGGAACTTGAACTTCCCACAGGGCAGGAAACCCTGACTGCTCTAGGGGATAGAGAGGGAGAAGGAGAGGGAGTGGGGGGAGTGGGAGGGTGTTGGGAGGAGGGGCTGAAATGGAAACTTTTATAATTTAATAAAAAAAAAAATCTTCCCGAAAAAAAAAAAAAAAAAAGAAAGTGACTACTCACATATCTTGTGAAGATGTTGACAAGGAACTATTCCAATTCACTTGGTGTGTTAGTATCTGGCACTATTATTTATATAGACTATTCATCTCTGAAAATATTGACATATTTGAGTGACAGGGTTTGCCTTCAGTAAAGTGAGGCACATAAATTAATAAAGAAGCCTTCTTTGCATAGAAACCCATTGATTTCATCTCATCTTGTGCTTTTGGTGCACCTTAATGATTGGAGCTGAGGGCATCACTCATGCCCTACTGCTGTTCAGTTAAAAGCATTGATTTGTATTTTTGCTGCTATTTAGCAATTTATTCCCTAAACATGAATGTTTTAAAGTAATACTGTATCAATTCTCTTAATCCTAAGAGAATTTGGGACTCCACTTCACTTGATATTTCTACTCCATGTGGTAGCTGAGGGAGTTAGAGCTAAGACTGTTTCTGTATTCACCTGACCATGAGAGTCATATGAATGAAAATTCCTGGCAAGGAGCCATGTGCATAAAGCTTTACTGAAACTTCTGTGATGTGAATAAGTTGGAATGGTTTAAATTCAGCGACTGCTTATAATTTACCTTGGATTATGTTTAAGTCCCTAAATAGTCATTCTTGCCTATGCCTGTGTCAGACCTAACATACTGTTGCTACCAGCTAAATATCCAGTGTAATATATGAGTAGATTTCATGTTTCCATCAACCCAAGGGTGAAGAATGATTCCAGATATCATCTAAGGCCTAAGGCTATCACCAGCCTCTCTGATGTTTCCACCAATGTATCTGAAAATCATTTTTGATTTGTGATTTTCTTTGTCCTGTTATTGAAAGCAGTTCAAAAACTATTTCTATGCTAGAACATGAAATTTGAGGTAATCTGAGTCTGTATTCATGGCTCATAGTGACTCCTACTTGATTTCAGAAGAAACATCTTTTTAACACATTTGAGATGAGAGTTGTGTTTTTGTGATGATGCTAGGAGTCCCCAGGGATTGACTAAGTCCCCTACTTTGCTTGTTATAGTCTCATCATGGGTGTAGCTTTGACTTTCACAGTATATTGGGCTTACTGTTGATGAACATCTGATAAAGAACTTAGCTAACAAGAGAAAGGAAGTCCATGATGGTAGTTCCTTTACAAGCTACTCTATTGTTTATTCTTTTATTGTTGTGATAAACATGAACAAAGCAACTTACATAAGGAGGAGTTCATGTTGGCATGCAGTTCTAGAGAGTTAGGGTCAGTGATTCTAGTAAGTGGCAAACATGGCAGCAGGAACAGATGCTGAAAGCATACATCTTGAACCATAAGCATGAAACAGAGAGTTCACTGAAAAGGATATGAGCCTCTGAGTCCACACCCAAGACATACTTCCTGCAACAAGGCCTTTCTTCTTAAGCCTACCCAAACAACACACTGACTAGGAGACTGAATATAAATACACCTGAGTCTATGATTCAAACTACCACACTGGTATAGCATTTCTTGCTCTGTGCATATTGTTTGTGAAAGCAAATGCAGCTAAATTCATAGAGAGAGAAAGAGAGCATAGTTTTTCATGGGTGAGATATCATATATATAGAAGAAAAGGAGGCAATTAGTATCATCTCTTGTCAAGAACAAGGTCATATAACAAACATCATGTCAAATAAATGTGGACATATTATTGAATAGTTGATTTTAAAAAAAAACTACACCTCTTTTTAAAAAGGTGCTACACTCAATGTATGTCTTTTAAGGAGCATGTTCTGATATTTTTAAAAAGTTGAAAATCTAATTTATTGGAAAATTATTTTATTATAATTTAATGAAAAAATTTCAGAATAGATTTGAACAAACTAATTAGTAAAATATGTTGAGTTTTCTATGGTTTGATCATTCTTAAAACTATTTTCCTGGTTAAAATAAAACTCTACTGGTGAGTGGAGAGATGGCTCAACAGTTAAGAGTTCTTCCTGCTCTTCCGGAGGACCAAGTTTGGTTTCCAACACCCACTTTTGGCATCTCACAATCTACTCTAACTCTAGTCTCAAGTGTTCTGATATCTGAGGGAACAAGGCATATACATGGTACACATACCTATATGCAGATAAAACAGTCATGCACATTAAACAAATCTTCAAAAAAATCACTCTAAACCAAAACACAAAACAATTAAACATTCTGCCCCAAATCACATTGCTGGTTAGTCTCAGGAGCCTGGATCCAATCCCACAATTTAACTGCACTTTGTTATTAGTAGAGCACAAAGAATTCTCAGATTAAGAGAATAAAATCTCTGGCCTGGAAGAAAATCTAGCATTCCAATTGGTCGATCACTTGACCACAGGGTCACCCTGAGGAAGTTGGTCACACTGTAAGCCATGCTATAAAGAGAGAAATGAACTAATTAGACACTGTACTTTTTCTTCTCAGAATCCCTGACCTAAGAGCAGCAGCTAACTCGACCACAGTCATGCAGCTCCATGAGTCAGTCCACTCTGTAGAATCATTCTTTTCCTTTGCTTCCATTTCTTTTCCAAGCATGCTTTCCTTAATTCTCTGCATTGTCCCAACATTTGGGGCTTCTGTACTTGTTTCCTAATTCATCTCCACACAATGTGACTGTTTGTCTAAAATGTATTTTACCTCTTTCTTAGTCAGTGCTCTGTTTCTGTGAAGAGACATCATGACTACTGAAACTCTTATAAAGGAAAATATTTAAATGAACCTGGCCACAGGCAGGTAGACATAGTGCCAGACAGATTGCTTAGAGTTCTATATCTGGATCTATAGGCAGCAGGAAGAGAGAGAGAGAGAGAGACTTGGTCTGGTTTAAGCTTCTGAAAGCTCAGATCACACCCCCAGTGATATACTTCCTACAATAAGTCCACACTCATTCAAACAAGTCCACATGACCTAATCCTTTCAAATAATGTCACTCTCTATGATCCTATGGGGGTCATTTTCATTGAAACTACTATAAAACACTACATACAAACCCATTCCAGATTAAATGGCACTGCTTATTTCCTTCCTTTCTCTGGGAATCTTCTTGGGTTTACATCTTTTCCACACTGGGATTTTGTTTGTCGTAATGCTAACAAAATGCCCTTAAGCTTCGTTTGAGTCCAGTCTTAAATTTGTTCATTAATGAGACTAAGAAACTTAAGATTTGATGCCAATTAAGGTCTTTAATCCATTTGGACTTGAATTTTGTGCATGGTGATAGATATGGATCTATTTTCATTTTTCTACATTTTGACATTCAGTTATGCCAGCACCATTTGTTGAAGATATTTTCTTTTTTCCATTGTATAATTTTAGTTTCCTAGTCAAAAATCAGGAGTTCATAGGTGTGTAGGTTAATATTTGGGTCTTCAGTTTTGTTCCATTGGTCCCATCTCTGTTTTTATGCCAACACCAAGTTGTCTTCATTATGATTACTCTGTAGTAGAGCTTGATGTCAGGGATGGTAATGCCTCCTGAAGCTTCTTTATTGTACAGAATTGTTTTGGTTATCCTGTTTTTTTGTTTTTCCATATGAAGTTGATTATTTTTATTTGAAGGTGTATGAAGAATTGTGTTGGGATTCTGATGGGGACTGCACTGAATCTATAGATTGCTTAGTAGGATTGACATTTTTATTATGTTGATCCTACATATCCAAGAGCATGGGAGATCTTTCCATTTTCTGGTGTCTTCTTCAATTTCTTTCTTCAAAAACTTAAAGTTCTTGTCAAATAGGTCTTTCACTTCTTTGGTTAGTGTTACTCCAAGATATTTATGCTATTTGTGGCTATAGTGACAGGTGATGTTTCTCTGATTTTCCTCTTAGCTTCTTTATCATTTGAGTATAGGAGGGCTACTGATTTTTTATTTATCTTTTCAGCCTCCTACATGGATTTTAAACTTGAAATTCTTAACCAATTAATAAAATATTTTATTAGACTTCTTGCTTATATGGTATAAGAAAACTTGGAAATACTTAGATTTTTTTGAAGAATGTGAATTTATAACTTTAGATAGATTTTAATTCTGAACCCTATAATTTTTATAAGCCCATAATGTGAATTTAGGATTGCCAGTTAATATTTTAGAGACAATTTTTTCATAAAAATTAATATAACTGTCCGTGGAATAAAGAAAATGAAGACAAATAAATAGTATTTATTTAAATATCTATTTATATGCCTCACTTAATTGTGACTACTTTATAAATGGTCATTTTTTAAATTTAATTTCAAATCATTATTTATTAAATTACTTGCTATTAAAAGGAACATGAGTATTTATCTTCCATTCTTTTGAAAAGTTATGTAGTTGATAATAATTATAGTAATATCAAATTTTACATAGAACTTACATTTAAAAAATATTAATAATTGTTGGAATTTTTATTAAATATACATAAAAGAGATAATTGCTATTACCATTTTCAGAGGAAGAATATGAATTTTCAACATTTTTCACGACATTCATAATTCCCAGAAATAAGCTTTTAAGTGTATATAAGCTTTTAGTAACAGTTTAAAAGAGAAATTTTAAAGTAATATTGAGAAATTTTACTAAAGAGCTAGATAATCAATCCCATCTCAACTCTTAGTTTAGTGTTCTCAACTCTCCCCTTTATTCAAACAATATTGTTCCTACTCAAAAGTGCCCCCAGCCTCTGCCTCTTCATTCCTTCCTTCATTTCTGCCAGTCTAAACCTAGCTGGAACAATGCGAGGATCCCAGGTTTCTCCCCTAGTGAAATGAGTTTATACCAAAGTAAGTATTGGGAGTAATTCATCTCATTCTGAGTTCTCCTTTTCCTGCCTCCAGCCAGGGAAATCAGAGGCTTCCACTGTGAAATTGTCCAATATTCAGAAAGAAGCTGTAAGAACATACAAGCTACAACTTCTGTCACGTGGGCCCTGACTCTTCTCTTTAGAACCCCTGCCATAATGTTTGTCTTTGGTGCTGGGACATGAACTTTCCATAGCCCCCTACCATGTTTCTTGTCTGTTTGCCTGCCCATGGCATTAATAACTCTTCTAATAAACTCCTTACTCCCAGCAATACATTTCTACGACCCCCTTGAACCAACATCCGATGCCTTTCACCAATCATAGTAACAAATTTGCAGATAAAAATTTAAATTTCCAGTGTTCGCCTTTAGCAAGACTCCGCTCTAGTCTTCCTCAATACATTTATTTTTTTAGCAAGTTACCACTAGAAGCTGGATGCCATCATTGTTTTCAGAAAAACTTTGTTCTTCTTAATGTGGAAAACACAGCTCCCACTTAAAAATGGATAAGAAGTTTTTCTGGGTTCAAGTACAAGTGACCATGACACAGAACCAAAGATTTTTATTTCCCTCAAGTACTATTTTCAGGAAGCTTTTCTAAAAACAAAAGAGTTATAAATCTAACAATTTCCAAATATCTTGCTGAGAATATCAGATTATGGAGCAGAGAGAAGAAACTGCAATAGGTCCCATATATTTTTTAACAACATCCTGAGAAGCTGAGTTAATGTGTCCAAAGATCAACGACGAATGGACTTTAAGGGGCTGAGGATAGCTCAAGATGAACTATAATTGAGCTCTAGACCTGTGACATTCTAGACTCTTTGTAGTCAGCTTCCATTCTGGTTCTTTCATTCTATGTTGCCAGCAGAAAAATCCACATCTCAGTCCAAAACATACTAACTTCCCCTTCATACCTCTAAGCATTTCTTGCCCATTTATCTCACGGCAACTCATTGAGAGACTGTAACCCTATTCAGTTGTTCTTAGTGACTCTGCAAATGTAGCATTGAAGTCAAACAAAGTGTGAGCATGTATGAAAGACTCAGACAAATACATCCTATTGTGACTGGATAGTACAGAATGGAGACAAAAGTTATGGATCGCCTTGTAAAGGTAGTTGTCTTAAGATTATGGAAAGACTCTAGATTTAAAATTATTTTTAATAGATCACTGGCAGACTTTTCTTTCTTCCTGAAAGGTTAACTACCCAGAAGTCTCAGGTGAATGGAGAGGCTCTGGATGGGAAAGCTGACTCACAACAATGTGTGGAAGTGTTTTCTAAGGAGATCCATACACCAAACACACTGGTGTCTAATGCTTCCTTACTTCAGGAGATCTGACCTGCAGATGGAATCTTCCATTTTCAAAGTATCCCCTTTGCTGTCCATTAAAATACCATACCATGTGTGTTTTATGTTGTGACTCTTATTTTTGCTTTACAGATATGTCTGCATGTGGCTATGTATGTGCACGTGAGTACAGGTGCATGTGGATGCCATAAAATGGTGTCCGATCTGCTAGGGCTGGAGTTACAGACAGTGTGGGACTCTGGATGTGCATGCAGGAAACTGAATTCTGGTCCTTGGCAAGAGCAGTATGTGCTCTTAGCTCTAATTCTTGAGCTCTAGACTTGTCTTTGGACAGATATGCTATGATGAACAATATTAGGTCATTAGATCACACAATGTTGATCCTGACAGTCATGAATTTATAGTTATTTCTCCTAATTCTTATGAAACACAACCTTTTGGGTTATTTGAAACTGAAAAACCAAATCATTTCAGGAGGAGTGAAAGACTCACATAAGGAAACATGCCATCTCATGAAAATCCCTTTTTAAATAAGGTTATAAAGGATTTCACATGCAAATACATCTAATCTGTACTAAAAAATTGTGTATTTATGCATATTTGAGAGTCAACCTCTCCAGCAGTAGGGATTTGCCCAATCTCCAGTTGTTTCTCATTTTGATGCAAGCACAAAGTCCTTCAGAACTGTGAGAATTGATTTGCAAGGAGCTCTGTGATCCAGAGGTGTCAGGGTGAGGGACGAACTGCGCATCAACACTGATTCAAAGCTCAGGTCGTTCTCTGATAGAAGGTCAGCAGCAGGGGCCTCAGGACTTTCAGGATTATTATCTGTTCAGACAAACTTTTCACCTGGTCATCATCTATTCTTGGCCTGACAGGCATTTATTGAATGAGATATTTTGCTCTGGGCAAATAAAAATACCTGCTAGATTTAAATAGAACATTAAATTAGTTTCACCTGCTTTCCTCAATGCGACTGGAGTCAAGGAGAAAACAGAGTGAAACGACAGATCTATTTTCTGCCTTTTGGAAAATATGTCTGTGTATATATACCTCTCTGATTATCCCCTGATGAATTAACCCTCTGGGTTACTAAGCTGCCTCTTCATGAGTCTAGTTCTAGTTCTTACTTCTTGTCCTCAAATGCTCTTTTCTTCATTAATCGGAAAACATGCTATGCTTTACATTTTTATTTATTTAGTGTGTGTGCACATGTGTGCCACAGTGTGCTGTGCAGAGGTTAGAGAACCAGAAGTAAGAGTCAGTTGGCTCCTTTTAACCTTATGAGTCCAGGTGATCAAACTCAAGATGTCAGACTTAGCAGTAGGTGCCTTACTTACTAAGCCACCTGGCCAAACCAAGTTACTGTTTTACTTAATACTTTTTGAATAACCACAACAAAAATCAAGAAATGAGCCACAAATATCTGTTTGTAGCTATTGTTCTGCGTGGCATAAAGGGTTTTGTCTAGCCAACTTTTTGACCATAAGAAAATCATAGAGATATATACGTATGTGGAGCTTAGCCCCAATGCCAGAGGAAAGCTTTATGGGAGAAGATCCTCTGAGCTAATCTGTGAAGATCACAAAAAAAAATCTCAATGACAGCAAAGGATGTGAAGATTCCTGAGAAGGAAAGGAAGGAGCCTGACCCTGTTAAGAATGCCCCAGAGTGGACAGAATTTCACTTACTGAAGAATGCCATAAGGAGGGAAGTTGGAAGATGAGTTTCAGATTTGGATCAGGACTTAGCCATTAGACAACAGATGCACAAAGTTGATCAGTTCAAATCCTGACTACAGTTGAGGTTATTAGTGTTAGTACAAAGCAAAGAGCCTTTCCCAAAGTCAGCACATCCTGGCTGTAATATAACACAGTAGCCTTCATTAAGGCCTTTGTGACATGCATATATTTTTTGTTGACCCCAATTTTATTTTACTTTTTTCCTCTATTTTGTGTATGCATGTATATATAGATGTACATGCAAATGTAGGTTTTTCCACCTCAGTAACTGAAGTTAGGTTCTGAAGCAAATCCAAAGCTTACCAAGGTGGCTAGTCTTACTAGCAAAAGAGATTACGCATCTTTCATCTCCACCTTCCTAGGCAGAAATTGTTGAAGGCCCCCAGACCCACTACACATTAGCTCCAGTTCTGGGAATCCAAGCTTCAGTATGAGGCCTGGCAAAGCAAGTGATTTAACCATTGAGTCATCTCTGTTCTCCTTCCCTTGTTTTAATATGAAATCCAGAAAGCCTTAAAAAGTTACAGTAGTTGCTATTTGTAGTTCTTTATGTGTTTTTCAGGAAGTAATACCATAGTGGTCAACATAGTCGTAAATGTCCTCTCTTGAAAATCTACTATGAACCAAGCACTTTATACTCCTCTGAATACAATCAATTACTCTGTAAATTAAATGTCCAAACTGATAAGGAAGAAAACCTACACAGTATTTAGAGAGCTTAAGTATTTCAATGGAGGTTACAATGCTAGCATGCAGTAGATCTACAATGGAAGCTGAGTATTCATGACACTAGACCCAATTAATTACAACATAGTGCTGCAGGGACTCAATGGTCCTGAAGAGTTCAGATATGAAGGTGTCTGAGCCATAAATATGTAAAATATCTTTAAGGAAATTAAGGTTTTAAATAATAATTAAATACAATTTTAGTGCCATTTAATTCTTGGCACATAATAATTGTACATATTTTGAATAATGGTGTGAATTTCTATGTGTGTGCATCATGTGCTGATTAAAGCAAGAAACTTTGTGTATCATCCTTCCTTGGTATTGAGAACATTGAGAGTTCTCTGCAGTGACCTTGAAATAGATAGTATGCTTTGTTAAGATCATCCTGCTGCATGTTAGTTACAACAGCCCATCTATCCCACCTACCAGTTGGCCAACTTCTTACTACCCACCCCCTCTACTCTCTTTAGCTTTTGGTAAACAACATCACATACTCCTTTGAGATTAGCTGTTTTAGGTACCAAATACCTATACAATCATATGACATTGGCTCTTTTTGTCGAACTTATTCCACATAATATAATGTCTTCCAGCTGGGATGGATACACACACACACACACACACACACACACACACACACACACACACACATATATATTCAATGGCAGCAGTGTTTTGTCGTTTTTATAAGACTGCATACAGTACTTTATATATTACAACACATTTCTTTTAACATTGATGGGCACATAGGTAGTAATTCCACATCATGGCTTACAGTGAATAAGTGTGTGTATTTACAGTTTGAATAGTATTATTCTACTTCTAATAGTAAATGGTGAGTTTTCTGCACAGTTCTATTCTTAAATTCTTGATGAGACTCAGTGCTATCTATCATAATGGATACAATGGCATGTATCCCCAGTTACAGAATAAATGTGTGACTCCTTCTCCATACTTTCTTCTTAGCAGTTGTTAACTTTTGATCTTTTTGATAATCAACATGCAGACTAAAGTCAGGATTTGATTAGACTTTTAAAAAAATATTTACTAGTGTTGAATAACTTTTACTTTTATTTTCATTTATTTGTGTGTGCATGATGTGTTTGTGCCTGAGTGTGTGTGTGTGTGTGTGTGTGTGTGTGTGTGTAGCACCTGCAAAGTCCAGAAGAAGGTAGAAGGCTCAGCACAACTTACAGGTGATTGTCACCTTCCCAACCAGGGTGTTGGGAACTAAACTTGGGTCCTTTAAAAGAGAATAAATGGTTCTGCATGCTGAGTTATATTTCAGGCCCCTATTTGTATGTTATATTTGGAAAACTGTATTCTCATGAATTTGGGCATTTTAATTAATGTATTTGGCCATGGACAATTAATTTGGGACTGTATATTCTTCTCTCTTTCCCTTTTTCTTGCATTTTGTCATGGAATCATTTTAAAGTATGCTATTTCTATAGGTTCTATAGCTGAATTTTGAATATCCATTGCTCTTAGCAAACTACCCAGCACATATCAGTTTTCCACTTCTGGTACCATTGTTAATAGCATGAGACTCTGTAGTATATTATTCCACATGACCTTCATAGCGTTGCTAAAACTAGCTTCCAAAAAATGTTGAAAATTAGATATTAAAATGAAAGCAAAAATCCTTTGCTTTAAAAAGGAACTATGAAATGTGAATAAACATAACTGAACAAACTTTAAGAAATAGATCTAAGGAAATAGAGAAGTTAGGGAATTTCCTAGGAGGTAGAATTTGAGGGATAATTGACATATTATTGGTCAAGCAATTGGTTTCTCTCAGAGAATATGTCCAAGTGGTTTGGGTTTAAATGGCATCAAAATGACAGAGGAATATTAGTTTGATATTAAATGGGGGAGAAAAAAGTGAGAGCTTGATAGAAACCTACACTCCCTAATGCATAGTATGATAAACACAGGATAACTTGAAGAGAAAGGGAAGGAAGCCTGGATGAGAAAACTCCAACTTTACTGAAGGAAAATAAAAGAAAGGGGTTTTTCTCCAGAGAACTCAAAAACTCACACTTGACCCTCTTTGTTAAATGCACAATTAGGTCTCATCACAATGAGTATTTACATAAAGACACATGGGGAATAAAATCACTGTGAATGAGTACACAAACAACCTTCATGTTGTTTCTTTGTTCTTTTGCCCATAAGAAATAAACCAGAATGCCTGAAGCAGATAAGGACTGTGTACGTTTTTCCACAACAGATGTGGGCAAATGTCTATACATCCCATCAGCTACCAGTGAAACACAAAGTAGTGACAGTAAGCTTCTAACTTGCTGAGTAAATGATTGAGTCTACTGGACTTTCTTGCATTGTAAGGTTGAAGAAGCATGCTTACAGAAGCATGGAGGACACGTAAATCAACTACATCATCACAGAGACCCATCCCATCATAAATGGTAGCTTCATGGAGCCCTTTCTTCAGGTAATTTACCATTTCCCATATAGCCTAGGGGCTCTGTGACCCTCATTGTACTTTATAATAGGGAGTATCAATAGTTCCATGGCTGTAATCATAGACCTGTTGCTTCTACCTTTTTCTGTTCAGTTAGTTGCCAAGGTTACTAACCAAAATGATAATTACTCCAAGGTGATAATAGACAGGGGATTATATTATATCTTAAGAAAGCACCATACTAAAAAGGAGCCTGAACATTACTGTTTTCATGGAGTAAGAAACACAGGACACATAAATTCTAGAGCTAAAATCCAGAGTCAAGCGTTATGAATTCACAATAACACAAACATAGGTGGGTCCATTTGTGGTCTTAGTGATATCAGAATTTATGGGAAAATAATAAATTGACAAACGGTAGTGCTTTTAATGGCAGTGATTTGTCAGTTAATCGCAACTACTTTAGTAATCTGATGTAAACATAAGTTTTTGAAAGCTTTTTAATCTGAGTTAATAATATCATCTCATCTCACACAGCACACTGTAAGTGTAGCCACATGTATGTGCAAATATGTGGTTTTCAGAATGAGTACAAATTAAAGAGGCTACAACAGGGCTCAATATGTTTTGTAAGTAGTTTAACATAACTGTAAATAAAGTCTCTGTTGATAAGCCAACAAGTCACCGTCAACACAGGGAAGGAGCTTTCCTTAGGCCGCTGCAGAGTCAGAATTGAGAGTGAAGATGACCTCAGCTGTGGCAATGAAAGGACAGTACTGGGTTGGAAAAGAAAACCAAGGTACAAACTAGTGAGCCAGGAAACAGGAAGATGGTAGTCAACTAGCCTCGAAACCCCAGGGATAGTAGGGTCTTCTCTGCCTGTTGGTACTTCACACACACACACACACACACACACACACACACACACACACACACACACTTCAAATGCAAGGTGTCAAATGTCAAATGTAGGACCATGCCATTGCCATACAGCTCTTGGTTTCAAACATTTTATAGAGTCCACATAAATGTGTTATATCATTCCATCGGACTGATGTGTCCAATAAGTTTTTGGGTCTGGTTTCTCTGATACGATTTCAGTATTCCCATACGACCTCACAATATCAATTCATCCTGATACATAGAAGGGGCAACTTCCTTTCCACTCCCAGGAATAAGTTATTTATCAGTTTGTAGCACAGGTAATGGCAGACAGAAGATATTGTATGTAGGTCCACTCTGAAGCACAGTCATTCTCCAACCTCAATATGGAGACAAATGCCACTTGTAAAAACTGAGTCTCTGAGGACAAGCCTCAGCCTAAGAGAACACTATTTATACAATATGAAAGATGTTAGAGGAACATAAAGTCTTCATCATCTGGTCAACTGTGGAGTTAGATGAACCTGCACCCTCCTTCAGCCTGTTACACTGCTGTTACAGAGACTCAGCAAGGGTAAGGTTTTTGAGTTGGGTCAGCTCATGCAGCCCTTCTTCAGCTTCAGCTACTGACTCTGCCCAAACCTATATTTTCTCTGAGCTGGCTGCACACTGCTCATTTTCTCATGAATTGGGTAACAAAGTGTTCTCTGTGTTTCTAGATTAACTGCAAGGTTTCCCACAGTTAATAGCAGAGTTCACAAGACCTCACCTTTATTCGGAGGCCTCTGCCTTTGCTGTCAAATTGTCTCCATAGGAGAGATGAAAGACTTGGTTCCTAACACCAATGAAGAGAAGCAAATGGCCTCCCCACACACAAGAGTTCACCTTGCATCATACAGAATTTCTTTATGTTTATAAAAAGAATACTTAGCGATCCCATTTGAAAGATTCATATTTGACTTTAATCCACTGTGTGGAGTCCTCACCATGAAGAATGAATAAAATATTTGTCTATATTGAATGACAATACAGCTATTTTGGTGGCTATTTAAAACAAAAATGCAGAAAGGGGGTTATTTTAAGGTTATTTGATCTCTCTCTTTATAGAAGATGCCAGAAACTTTTAAATGTAATCTTCTTCAAAAGGCTATTTCTAGTTTCTGTATACACATACTTACCTGGTACTTATGAATATATATTTCTATTTTTGTATTCATGTTTTGACATCCTGCTTTCTACTTAAACTAGTATATAATAGAGAATTTATAGATATCTGCACATGTACGTTTTCTAGTCATTTTTCTCTTAATTTTTGGCATATCCCTATTGAAGTTATAAAGAGTTTTCCAACTTTACATCTCAAGAAAGAAGACAAAACTAAGCAGAAGGAACAAAATTAATTAATTTTAATTCTTCAGTCTCAAAGTTTCAAAATAGATCTTTGAAACTCAAAGATGGAAAGTTTCTAAATTAAAATTGTGTGCAGTGTTTTGTGTTTGGAGAGTCAAATATGTGAAGTACTAAGGTTTAGCAATACAATCGCTTTGAGACGTATAGGGCAGGAACTGGTCCATATTTCTTAAGGTTAAAGACTCTGTAGGCTGAAAGCATATGACAAGACAGAAGGAAAGAGCTTGCGAAGGTGCTGTATGTCTTATCACCCAGCCGGAGGCAGCTGTCAAAGGAGACCAAAGTTGTGTGTAGGCAAAGCCATAAGAGAGCACTGCACAAAACAGAAGCTGATAGCAATATTTTATAAGAAAAATTCACTCATCCCACGGTTGTTCGGGAAGAGGGAAAAGAAATGACCTGAGAGGCAAGCAATGAATTCCTACTGTGTGAGTACATTCACTGTCAGTAGCTTCTTTACAGACTCGGGTATGTTCAATCATGAGCTAACGGTTTATGTAAATCTGAAAGGCAGGAAGAAGATCTTGTTGTGAGGACTGTGATAACATCTATGTTATCTTCATTAGTACAGTCACTTAATTGTCAAGGACAAATTCAGAAGACTCCAGGGTTCACTCAGCAATAACCAGTGGTCAGATGCCTCTTGACCCCCATGCTTGAGATCTCTCAATTACTTAAGTGTGTATGCAGGGATAGTGGATTTGGAGAAAAGATTCTTAAGTTTATTAAATTTTAAATTTTAATCTGGCATAAGTTATTGTAACAATCCCCAAAGCGATTTATTTCTTATTTTATTTATAGGCAAAGCAACTGAAACTCATGGAAATTTGTAGTTTGATAGTGTTCAAAGTCACAGGAAATTGGAGAAATCAGTCACAGGAGTCTCACATAAAGTTATGTTCCTGGTCTTTAAGTTTCAAAGTCTTTCACTGTACCACAGTGTAACTCCAACTTTTTTTTTGAAAAGTTATCTCTACGTAGTTCAATGTATTCTCCTATCCATGATATTCCTGCTTCAGCCTTCTGAGTGCAGCAATTAGATATTAAATTTTATTTGAAGTTTACATACCTCCAACTCTGTGTTCTTCAGATCCCAGGAAGAATAGACCCTCATATTCTTTGTAACTTGCCAGATGGTTAATTGAGCAGAAGCAGTAACACAGGAGACTCTACAGTGAATAGGACATCGGTCAACTGCACAGGAAACCTGTACACAGAGAATGCTTGAAAGGGAAAACCAAATTATTACATAGTATATAGATTAATCTTCTATCCAGAGATAATGAAATATTTTTCTGAAGGGGGTAAAGGGATTTCCCATAACTGACCTGCTATGATTTGCTAGTCGGAGCCCTGGGGGTTGAGTCTTTTGTGGTGTCTCTTCTGTTAGTGAGAGACTTAGCACACAGCAGGTTCAGCCTAGTTAGATATCTATGCTTCTGATTTCACACTGAGTCTTCCTCTCTGAGAAGTCCATTGTTTTAATGTGAAGTGATAAGGAGAAGAGGCTAAACAATAACAACACAGGTGGTAGATTGTTGTCTTGTGACTACTAGGAGCTGTGATAACCCCCCAAGGAGCATCCTTTCAGAGCAGGGACTCCTGTATACTCTGTACAACTTTAGGAAATAAATCTGTGGATCTCTTACCAAAGCTCCTGGTCTCAATCTTCCAGTGTTTTCTTTGGTTCTTTATTTCTGAGTGTTTTTCTACAACATTGTCTATTCATTCCTATGGCATTAATGTATGTCCATTTCAGCAAAACTCCCTTATTTCCAAGACAAGTGAGGACCACATTATCATCTATAATCACTTTTCTACAATAGGAATTTAGCATCTTTTATGTCGTTCATGCTAAGATAGAGAAGAAAAAGGCAGGTGGAGTGACTGGTGCAGGAAAAGAGCAGACACACAGTTATTCTTCAAGAATGAGGAGAGATGGCCCTGTAAATATGGAAGTCATGTTTGGGCTTTGAGGCTGAAGACTATTATTACTAATGACAAGATGAATTGAACCTTAAAGGGAAAGACTGGTTGTCTTTTGAAACCTGGGAAGGACATTCAATAAGGGATAGTGTGGTGATACTTTGTGCTTTAAGTACAGAGTGAGCCACACTAGTTAGTCATAAAGGTCTAGCAGTGGTGGCACACACCTTTAATCCTAGCATTAGAGAGACAGAGACAGATCTCTGTGAGTTCAAAGCCTCCTTGGGCTATGAGAGATTAAGTCTAAAAGAGAAAGAGAGCAAAGAGGTAGTGTTCATGCTTATAATCTCAGCACTAGGAAAGTAGAGATTAGAGTGATATTATTGGACATATCTATCTATCAATCGATTGATTGATAGATACAGATATAGATAGATAGATAGATAGATAGATAGATAGATAGATAGATAGATGATAGGTAGATAATAGATAGATGATAGGAAGATAATAGATAGATAGATAGATAGATAGATAGATAGATAGATAGATAGATGGATGATAGGTAGATAATATATAGATAGATAGATATAGATGGATGGATAGATAGATAGATAGATAGATAGATAGATAGATAGATAGATAGATAGATAGATAGATAGATGGATGATAGGTAGATAATATATAGATAGATAGATATAGATGGATGGATAGATAGATAGATAGATATGATAGATAGATAGATAGATAGATAGATAGATAGATAGATAGATAGATAGATAGAGAGATATGATAGATAGATAGATAGATAGATAGATAGATAGATAGATAGATAGATAGATAGATAGATAGATAGATAGATGTATAAGGCAGGAGGAGACAAGAGCTCAAGAAATTCAGTCTGAGGATTCATAGTAATAGGATCACCCCTTTTGTCTGAGGATTTCATAGAGATGAGAATTAGTGGCTGGCTTCTCTGCTTCTCTGATCTTTCAGCTTTTACCCTCTTTTATCTGACTCTGGAATTTTATAAAGACCAATTATATTAGAGCTACAGGATAGAGCTTTAAGTAAAAGTAGGAGAAAGATAGCCATCATGGATAGAATGGTGAGGAGAAGCTCAGAAGATAACATTTAGAGAAACTCCAGTAAACAAAGGAAATTATCCTATTTTATACTTTATAAAGCAGTGTCAGAAAGCATTGCACTGGATTATTTAGTCCACTCAGCAGCATACTGGAAGAACCCAGCTTTAGAAAGAACCATAAATTAGACAGTATGAAGCCCCGTCTCAACCACGTTTTATAAATAAAAATATGTTTTGCCTATATATTTATCTGTTCACTGAATGTGTGTTTGATGCCTTCAGAGGCCAGAAGAGAGTGTTGGATTTCCTGGGACTGAATTTACAGACAGTTGTGTATTGCTATATGGGTGCTGGGACACAAACACAGAGTACTCCTCTGCAAACATCTTAAACACTGAGACATCTCTACAACTCCAAGATTCTTAATTTTTTAATCATCATTTCATTTTTTTTTCAAAGCTAAGAAATGCTGATATTTCATTATCAGGTAAGTCAGTCTTAGGTTTAGCTTTCAATAAAGTGAATTCTGGGCATTTGACAATGTGAATTAGCAAAGGAATCTCTCCCTCTGAACTTGAATTCAGTATCTTTTTTATTACTTTGCTCGCTTGTTTGTTTATTTTAATTCAAAAAAAGGATTTGTATATAGTAATACAGGTGGTAATGATGTGGAAGAAATAGATAATCACTAGACAAAAAAATTAGTTATAAGGCCTGCAAATATCTCAGCTCAGTAACTGGGAGACGGGTGGCAGCAAAATGTTTAACTTTTGAAAAAGAAGATGGTCCCTCACTTAGGACACAAATATATCCAATAATCTATGAAAATATCACAACTCAAACTATGTTTAGTTCACATAACCTACAGATCACTACAGTTCAGCAACACACCTTATTCTAAAGCACCAATGATTTTATGTGGCTGCTTATGGACCGCAGCCCAGACACAGCCCGGAATCACAACAGAGAATCAATCATATTGTATATTTCCATCCCAGAAAATGTCTTTAATTCAAAGTACAGAGTCACTAAGTATAAGTTGCTCTCACTATATTGTACAGTGAAATTAATAAGTCACACTCCATCTAAGTAAGACTCTGAGAGTTGTAGAAATTGGGTCTTTTTATAAGACTTGAATGTGGATGACCTTTTCAAAAGACAGTTTTTAAATTCTTTATGCTTTCCCAATGCAATTGAAATCCACAGCTCGTTGTTCTCTATGATTGCAGTCTTTGTAACTGCTAATAGAGCCATCAAGCTCCTCAGACCTTCAGTAGATATATCTTCCTCAAATATGATAATTCAGTAAGTCTTTATCATAGGGTATCCCATAAAACCAGTGTTCCAGTTTCTATACCCAAATCAACTACCGAATTTTCAGCACAAGCAGGTCAACAAAACAATCCCAACTTCATTTTTTGTCATATCCCACCACATCACTCATAGAAACACTCATTTCCCCTTTCAAGGTTCTTAGTTATAGGATTCCATCCATAGTACTTATATTAGTCAAAAGATTTCATATGAAATCTTACAAAATCTCAAGTAGTCTACATACTAGATGAAATGAAAGTCTACATCCTAGAAGAGAAAATGTCTTTAGAGGACCCATAAACACTGATGATGGAAATGTAAATATGTTCGGCCATGATGAAAATTTGTAGAGTGTGTTCTTCCAAAACTACAAGTAGATTTCTCTTATGACACAGCTATATCATTGCAGGCTAGTTACCCAAAGGTCTCCAAATCAAAATGTTACAAATATATTTGCAAGCTGATTGCTGCTATAATATTCACAACATCTAAGCTATGAAACTAACCTAGATGTCCCCAAACAGGAAAGAATAAAAAAAGTTATGGTATATATTTGTAACAGATCTCAACTATAAGGAATATAGTTATAAAAGGGGATAGTTGGCTCAGTTAAGAATACTTGCTACTCCTCTAAGAGACCTGAGTTAAATTCCCAGCATTTATTTTGGTGACTCACAATTGCCTGCCTACAACTTCAGTTAGAAGGGACTTGATACTCTCTTCTGAATTCTCCTGGCCCCCATACACATGTTATATACTCACACAGACAATTATACATATACATGAATAAATAAAATGTTTAAAATATTCACTATATATACATATATATGGCTTTATTTTTAGTGATGTAGATGTAATCAGCGAAAATCACATTATGTCAAGTCATTCTTAGTATGAAAATATCGTATATCTTTTCTCTGTGAAGATATACAGTCATATACTTACATGTGATATGAGAGATGTAAACAGAATGGATTGACTGGGGTAAGAATGGGAAGCAGGTAGGAATAGGGGGACTATGCTCATTGTATGATTAATATAATTATGTGAAAATGGCCTTGTGTAAAACAACATAATATACAATGACAATGTAAAAAAAAATTAAGAGAGAGAAGGTTTTTAACAAAATAAGTTACTTTTACCAAAACTTCCCTTCTGTTATAACATTGTGCCTCCCCCAGTGGTGTCAGCTTCCTTGATGTGACCATCCCTTCGCATTCTCAGAATCTTCTGCCTGAGTTTTAGATTGTGATTCTCCTGGTTATCCTGAGTGTAACAGACTGTGCTGTACTCCGTTAGCTATCCAACCTCTAATGCGTAGAAAAATACACAAGTAGAGATGGCATTGAATGAACCAATTTTCACAATACAGTAAAGTGATTTGTATTTAATGGGGCATCTGAAGGCAGAAACTGTCTGTTGAAGTCACTACTTTAATATTAAACATTGTTGTCTTACAATAAAGGATGTGGAAGGATACTTTACTGTTTATTATCAAGCAAAATCCATGCACAAATATCACAAGACAAAATGAAGCGTCTGAACCAACTTGCCAGCTGCCACTACCCCCACCTCTCATTCCTCATTTGAAAAGGCCTTACATCCCTCGGCCCCAACTTGTCTTTTGGTCATGTCCATACCCAGCGAAAACCCTGCCTGACTCTTAGACCAAAACGCTCCTTTCAGTTGTCTAGGAGACCAGTGACAGAATTTCTGTAACATTTCCACACTTTTTGTCTAATTAAGAAGAAAAGGTTCTAAACTTAACATAGTAAAACTATATAAATTTATTAAGCTTTTCTTTTAATATGCAGTTAGATCTTTCTGTAATTTCCTTGTCCTGTTGATTGTGTATACTTGTAAAATGTTTTTGGCTATAATATGCAAGAAACTATTTCATTTTACTAGGGATATATATATTGTCAGTCTTAATTTGTACAGGTATTACCATGATGGTCATGACGTTTAATAGATATGTAATTACAAAATCAGCCTTTTCAGAACTCAAAGTAGTTGTCCATTGAAATCCTGAATATGTATCTATAGTATGGAGTTTATATTTTAATTTTCCAAACTCTGTAAAATGAAACACATATATTTGCCAAATTGCATTTTTGAGTACTCATTGAGCTAATCCATGCTGGTAATAGAGTTTGGTTATACAAAAACCAAGTAGGGCATTTCCTTTTAATTCACATGGCCTGTTGCCAAATGATAGAAAAATCCTTTTTCAAACCTTGACTATTAATATGTAATTTCTTATCAAATTCTGAGGCTACCAGGACCTTTCTGAACAATAGCTGTTGAATTATATCATTATTTTGTACCAGAGAGCCTGCTAGACCTGTATGGGATATAATTTGTATAATATATGTGGGATGATTTTTATTCCTGAGTATTTCCTGTAATTGTATGAATAAGAAAGTTAATTCTGAATCATCAGATATAAGTTCAGTGGTTTTAATATGTAAAACAACTTGTTCTGCATATTGCAAGTCAGTAACTATATTAAGAGTTTTTGAAAAATCTAATAATACCATGAGAATAGCATATAGTTCTGACTTTTAAACAGAATCATAAGGACTTTGAACCTCTTTACTTAGGTTTTTTTATTTATAACCTGCCTTCTTTGAATTATTTGACTCAATATAGAATATAGGGGTCCAGATATTATTTTTTTCATACAATATGAGGGAGGACAACAATTCCTTTTAATACAAATTGAAGTATTTTGCTTTTGGGATATTTGTTGTTAATCTCTCCACAAAAGTTATTGTAAGCTCTTAGTCAATGTTTATTATCTGTACAAAATGAGGAAATTTTACCATTAGTTAAATGTGCTACAATTTTTGCTGGGTCCATTTTTATTTTTTTATTTTCTTTTTTTTACTTTTAATACTTTTTAT
Organism: Myodes glareolus; assembly: GCF_982192425.1. Classification (NCBI taxonomy): domain Eukaryota; kingdom Metazoa; phylum Chordata; class Mammalia; order Rodentia; family Cricetidae; genus Myodes; species Myodes glareolus. The sequence goes on along the minus strand of NC_142031.1, from coordinate 35,016,938 downwards.
TAGTGAGTTAAGAATACTTTGCAGTGTCAATTGACCAAATTCAACTCTCCACTCTTCCCATGTTCTAATTCCCACAGACATCTTTGGTTTTTTTTTTCCTCTTCTTTTTTTACATTCACAGAGTTCAATCTGAAACTCCCATAAAATTCTGGGTATTGACTATGGCCTACAAAATGGATGAACAATCAGAAGTTTCACATTCTTAAAATCAGCATTATTTCCTTTCTCCAAGCATCTTTTATTTTTTTTTATTAAAATATAAAAGTTTCCATTTTCGCCCCTCCTCCCAACACCCTCCCACTCCCCCCACTCTCTCTCCTCTTCCCTCTCCATCCCTAAGAGCAGTCAGGGTTTCCTGCTCTGTGGGTAGTTCAAGTTCCTCCCCGCTCCCTCCAGGTCCAGGAAGGTGAGTATCCAAACAGACTGGATCTCCAAAAATCCCGAATATGCAGAGGAAACAAGTCCCAGAGTCATTGTCAATGGCTTTTTAGAAAGACTTCGGGCCAGCCACATTCGGGGAATCCAGCCTCCTCCAGAGAATCTGATTAGATCAAGCGCTCCTTCAGTCCCAGTCAACTGGCCTTGGTGAACTCTCATTAGATCAGTCCCCTTGTATCAGTGGGTGATCGCTCCCCTTGCGGTTCTGATTTTCTTTTTCATGTTCTTCCTCCTTCTGCTCCTCCTTTGGACCTTGCGGGGCTCAGTCCGATGCTCCTGGAAATCAGTTTAGGGTTTACTAGAGACTTGACTGTAAATGGGATCCCAGGTCCAAGGAGAGATCCCCAGATTGTTCTCTGGACAGAAGAGAGGGTGCCTGAACTGGCCTTGGCCCATAACCATACTGATGAATATTTTGCTTATCACCATAGATCCTTCATCTGGCAATGGATGGAGATAGGGACGGGAACCCACGTTGGAACACTGGACTTAACTCCCTACGTCCAAGCGAGAAGCAGAAGGAAGAACGTGAGCAGGGAGGGCAAGATCAGAGGGAACCTTCATCCGGCGATGGATGGCGATGCAGATGGGTCCATTTTTATTAAGTGACCAAGTCTCAATTTTTTTAAATCAACTCAGAAACCTTTTATATATAGATCTTTAATTTTTTTTTGTTTTATTTGTGGGGTAAGAATATCTATTCCTGAATCTTACGTTCTCTCTGTACTATAGTTTCAGGAGGAGGAGAGTGGGAAGACAGTAGAATACTAGGACACAATCAAACTCTGGATCCAAGCAATCCGTATGTGTACCCTTTTTTTTTTCTTAACTAGAAACAATTCTCTTTCAGTTTCAGTAGATAATTTTTTTTTCAAGTATTTAAGTCCTTGTGAACTTTTAGGGTTTAAAATAAATTACTCTGTTCTTGAGTTTTAAGCCATTAACTGTTAATGTTTCCTAGAAATTTTTGAAAGTCATTAAGAGTTCTCAGTTGATCCCTCCTGATTTGCACCTTTTGTGGTTGATTTTTTAACTCTTTTATATACTAGGTAATTAATAGAATATCATCTTTGTACTTTTTAGGAGCAATTTTTAATCCCCAGTAAAGCAATATGGATTTTTTATACCTCTTCAAACAGCTTTTTTAAGGTATCAATGTTTGAACCTCTTTAAACAGCTTTTTTGAAAATATCAGTGTTTGAATAAGATAGTAAGGTAGCATCTACACAATGATAAATTATGGATAGAGGAAATTGTTCATGAATTATTTTTAACAGCTGTTGTACAAAATTTTGGAACGGGGTGGGGCTACTTAGCATCCCTTTTGGGAGAACTTATTATTATACCTTTTAATGGGCTGAGGAATTTTATAAGTAGGCACCATGTAGGCAGATTTTTCTCTATCCTGTTCCTATAAAGGTATAATAATGAAACAGTCCTTTAAATCAATCATTATAATAGACCATCATGTAGGAAATAGGGAAGGGAACGGGATTTCAGGTTATGGAGGACGCAGAAGGCGAATTGCTTTATTTATGACTGTTAATGTGTTAACATTCTCAATTTTTCAGTTTTCTTTTAAATGAAAAATATAGGAGAATTCCTAGGACTAGCGGATTTCTCAATATGTTGAACATTTAGTCTCCCCTGTACCCACTGTTTTAATGTTGGCAATGGTTTTGCACATATGGGTAATGCATACTGAACACTATTATGCCCACTTAACTACTACTACTGTGTAGCTTTCTCTTTTCGTCCATGCAAATATAACATGTGTTCATGTCTATTCATCTTGTTTGTAACCCACTGGTATTAAACAGTACTGTCCGTGTGATCAATCGACAGTACCTATCTCTAGGCTCCTGGTGTGAACAGCAGTCGCCATGCAGCTCAAGATAGTGATTGATTATCTCCAAGAATCTATCCATATATTGGAAGTAGACAAGATTGTCAGGCAAGCTTGGGTGCACGGGTGGTGGGGGAGTGGAAGAAAGGGGAGATGGTTAGAGAGAAGGGAGAGGGGGAGGATTAGTGATGGCTTGGGGGAATGGGATGGGGGGAGGGAGGAAGGATGGATATGGGAGCAGGGAGGTATATATCTCAACTAAGGGAGCCATTTTAGGGTTTGCAAGAGACTTCATTCTGGAGGGGTTCCCAGGCCCAAGAAGAGGTCCCCAGATTGTTCCCTAGGCAGCAGAGGAGAGGGTACCTGAACTGACCTTGGCCCATAACCATACTGATGAATATTTCGCATATCACCATAGAACCTTCATCTGACGATGGATGGAGATAGAGACAGAGACCCACATTGGAGCACTGGACTGAGCTCCCAAGGTCCAAATGAGGAGCAGAATGAGGGAGAACATGAAAAAGGAAGTCAGGACCTCGAGGGGTGTGTTCACCCACTGCTATAAGGGGACTGATCTAATGAGAGCTCACCAAGGCCAGCTGGACTGGGACTGAACGAGCTTCTCTGAATGGGGCTGACATGCGGGCTGACTGAGAAGCCATTGACAATGGCACTGGGTCTTGTTTCGTCTGCATGTACTGGCTTTTTGGGATCCTAGTCTGTTTGGATGTTCATCTTCCTAGACCTGGAGGGAGCGGGGAGGAATTGAACTTCCCACAGGGCAGGAAATCCTGACTGCTCTTAGGATTGGAGAGGGAGGAGGAGAGTGAGTGGGGGGAATGGGAGGATATTGGGAGGAGGGGAGGAAGTGGAAATTTTTATAAATAAATAAATAAGTAAATTGTAAAAAAAGAATCTATCCATAGCCAATAGTTCATCTATAAAAGGCAAGGCTTAATGAGTTCCTTCTCCATTCTTAGCTGATTGTTCATAGTGCAAGTCTTGTGTGGGTGGAGTGTAGGTCATGGCAGTTGGAATTAAATGGTTGTAATAGTAATACCGAATCTAGAGAATGGCACTTCAGAGTCCTCTTCCTATCTTTTGGCAAAGATGAAGCTTTGAACACAGTCCACAGAGGGACATTTTGGAAGTGCCCATTTAGCAAGTACCCATATCTCTGATTTTAGATTTTTCCCTGTAATGTGATAAATTTGAATAAAGTAATATTGTATGGCACATTTACAGTCACATTGATTAAAATATATTGCTAGGTGCCAAAATATCCTTTAAAAATTCAAACTCTTGATTATTCTTTTGTATGTGTTATTCTTTGTGACCTTTTTTTATGCCAAGCTATTATTTCTAATACTATAAACTAACATATAATATTGCTATCAATTACCATGTATTGCTGTCTTCAAAGAGTATGTTTTCGCCCAAGCAGATGCTAAATATATTCAGTTTTTCACAAAAGAAGATCTAACAATACCCTTTCACATGTACAGTTAAAAAAAATGTATCATGGCATCAGATCACTTGTTTCTAGAAGCAACAAGTGAATGACAGAAAGAGGGAGAACCATGGACTTTGAGCTAGCCCTTTCTTAAGTCAATGGTTATGAAGATTTGTGGTCCCATAAACAAGAAAAGATCCTTACCATGGACGATGGCAGATATTTCTCTTCCAGTAATCACAATGGTTTCCAAATAACCTGAAGCAGTATTCAGATGTGATCCATTAGACTATAAATTTCCAGAATTTCTGCTAGAACACATTACAGCAATGAGACACTGTAATGACATAGGCTCAGTGTTGTTGAGACAACTTTAGACAGAAGATGTTCCTAGGATTCTGAAGTAATTAAATAGAAAAGGAGAGAGAGACAGGAAGACAGAATGAGAGAGAGAGAGAAAGAAAGAGAGAGAGATCTTGGAGTTCCTGATATTGACATGAGATAAACTGAACAATTTATCTGAAAACCTAAAGGATGTGAATATAGTGGAGAGCCTTGGTTATGTGGTATTATGTCCAACTCTTTCATTTAGATTGTTTTTTCCCTCAATTTCAGTTTTCTGCCTATGATTTGCCAAAAAAAGAAATAACTGGATGTAGAATATATTATCAAAACTCAACCTGTACTGAATTTCATTATTATTTTTCATTGTTCTGTTATGCTAACTTAGTTTTGTTTTTCCTTTTGAAAAAGTTGGGAACTAACTTATTCATATTCCAAGATTTGTGTATTTTTGTGATCATTCTATTAATACCTCCCTAACTCAACCTCCCTAAGCTTTTGGAAAATTTTAGAAAATTAGGCAAAATAAAGACACTGTGGACTCTCAAGGGTAGCTGTATTATATCTTACTCTGTGCTTAGCACCTTGCACTTTTCTGTAATGGAGTTGTGAATGGGTGTTTAAGGTGTTGACAACTTTTACATTCTATACAAAATGAACTGAGCCAACCTCTTAACCAAAAGATGTCATAAGACATTTATGGTCTTTATACAAGAATTTAGGGCTTGGATAAATAAAAGAATTTTATAAATATAAGAATTCCTCAGGCTCAACCAATTTTTCACTGCATTTATTCCATGCAGAAATCATTGGTACACATCTCTCTATACAGTGATCTTGTCCTCCACCTGAACTCAGAGTGAGTACTATTTAAATCATTCATTAGATAAATAAAGGTTTCAAAGTGCTGTGACATGTTCTGTTTAAAAAATGTCTTGACTGTTTCTAATGGAAAGGAAAAAACAAGCACCTAAAGCAAAAGACTGAATTTTGAGAAGCATGGTGCAATGTGTTGTTCATTATGGCTTTGTACTGTTTTATGACACTATTTCTAAAGCTATTTCAACCAAAGTCTTCTCAACAAACATAGGGAATTGACAGAGTAGAGCAATAATTACACCAAGACCAACTGAGGAAACCAATTAGTTTATTGGAGTTCCTTACAGAAGTATAGATGAGTGGTTACTTCCAAAAGCATGGATATCTCAAAGACAACTGCATCCCTGAAAGCATACCTCAACACAGGTAATATTTCAGGAAAACTGGAACTCTGGAGCCCTCCAATTTGCAGACAGATCAAAATTTGGGGACTCTTTCTCTATAGCAGTCCTTATTTCTTAGAGATTACATAAATTTGGAAGGGCCCTGTGTATTTGATAAGTTTCAGGACTTCCTGAGACTTTTTGTGTTGATTTCCTGAGTCTTAAAGATCTTTCTCTTACAACCATTTTAGACACGATGAATTTACTTTAAGGCTCAAATGTTTCTGCCAGGAGGTAACTGATACACAGCAGAGATATTCTCAGAGTACTGCTAATTATTGCAGCAAATTACTACACAGATATGTTTGTTAGTATCTTTCCATCATACCTGCTGCTCCCCCAGCTCTTAATCTTTTCTCTTCAGTGACTCATTTGGCTAAATAATTCTACCCTTGTTTTTTCTGGGGTGAACTACAGATAATCCTTTGATGTCATATCCTAGTTTCACAGTAATTCCAAACCAAGACGTACAGTAACTTTTTAAATTCCATTTAGAAATTGGAGGTAGTAACTCTACAATCTTGGATCCTGTGTCCAAAGCCAGGGTTGGGAATTTTATTTCCTTTCCTGCACACCGTTATTGAGGCAGGATAAAATGAGAGATGTTTGCAGACAGATCAAAATGAAAGCTTTATGAAAGCTTAGTAAGTAGATGATACCTTTGCTCTAATCAATATTTCAAGGACGGGAGGCCTTCTCGGCTCCATGAAAATCATCATATTTTTCCTTCTGTGCTTGACTGTTTTTAACTTATACTCATTTCCTTTGGTTACCTTTTGCAGATAAACATCTTGGAAAGGTGTCTGTGTTCATATATATGCCCCCTTAACTCAATCTTGATCTATTTTTTTCCTAGATCCAAGTTAGAAACCAATAAATCTCAGGATATACTGTTTCCATGAGTTTTATTTACTAAGATTATACTTACTAAGGGTGTTGCCATAATCTATGATTTGTGTTGTAGAAAATGTGAGACACTACCACTTGAGTCAAGGCCATAAATGAAGAAACACAAGTCTAACCCAGAAGAGCCTTGAGAGGCCACTCCAGAAGATTGGCCTTTTCAGGATCTTGTCAGCTCAAAGTGACCACATAAAAGAAACAGTTGCCTAGGCTATAGCCTTCTTATTATTTTATTAATATTCCGCTTGGGCAGACCCTGTGGAGAATAAGTATTAAGCAGTTGCTCAATTACAAACGAAAAGTATGCTAGAAAAACACAAGTGAAGAAATATGAGAGAGTGGGTATGAGTTTGGAAGGTACAGATAAATGCAGCTCTACATTCAGTTCTGCTCTGATTTTCCATACAGTGAAATTTACATATCAGTTTACCTATTTTACCCTTACTACATGGCTCTGATGGTCATGCTAATTAATAATCTACCTCTAAATATGTCTTTAAGCTTGTTTTGACCACATATTTGTCTATGCTTTTTTGGATCTCCCTGAGATCAGATATGTCTCATATTTTCTAAAGATTTATTTTACTTTTAATTTGTGTTTACACACATGCATGTAGATTACCGAAGAGGGTATAAGATTCCCTGAAGCTGGATTTGTAGGTGGTTTAAGGCCGTTGGATGTGGTGTGTGTTGGTAAGCAAACTCTAGTTCTTTGGAAGAGTAACAAGCTCCCTTGACCACTGGTCACCTTTCCTGCATTGTGTATGTCACAGATGTATAATATACCCACTATATAATCTGTCCTACAAACACTGGGTTCATCTCACTAAAACAAAAATCCCTGTCAAGACAATCATGACATGATTTTATAACTACTTTATTCCAGAATGATAAATCTAAATAGAGACTTCTCTTAATCTCTTTTCCTCCAGCCTTTAATCAGTTAGACTATTTCAACTTCCCGAAGCATGATCATTCCACTACAATTTGAAAATCTTGCCCACTGAGTCCTGGGTGGTGCTGACTCTGTTCTAATATGTAGTTTTATACCTTTGAAGCCCAGCTCAAACATGTTGTGATCTAAGGTTTCCCCTTTTCTGACTTTCTAGAAAGGATGTATCTTTCCTCTCCTGTGTTTCAGGAAAATCTTCCATAGCTCTTTTCTCTAACTTCTATTTTGACACTGTACTTGCAAGCTATAATTATTACTGCTTTTGAAGCCGTGCTTACAGCAGCAACGCTGTCTTGCCTATGCTTTATTACCACAATATGCCAGAGTACCTGAAACATGAAAAATATCCCCAAATATTTGCTAAATGAGTGGTGACAGGCATGAGAGTCCAGCCATTACTGCATATTCAAAGAACTGTTCTTGCTGTATAATACGGTGTCCAGATCCTTGGACAAATGATGGGATTCAGGCAGCTAGCCTTACCTTGGATAAGAAAATAGGTAAGATGTAGGTTCCTATAGAGGAAAGTTCTTGGTTGCACTGTGATCATCATCTTCCATCAACAGTATAAATATACACTGGGAAATTCTTCTTTGTTTAGCAATCTCCATTTCTTCAGAGTTGATTGTTTTTGTCCTGGAGGAAAGTTCCATAAGATGGAACAATTTATAAGTGGAGGTTTAATAAGACAAAGGAAATAAACAGCTCAGAAATCTCAGGAAGTCCCTTAAACTGACCTGTTTCACAAAGTCTCTCCACCTTCCTCAAGATTATATAAGGTGTATGGATGTACAAAGAGCTCATCTGACCTACCAACTTATCGAGAAGAGACTGTCTTATGTGCCAATCTGCCTTCAAATAATGCAGTGAATTCTAGCTCCAGCTTTTGTGAACCATCATCTATCTTGTGTCGGCTTTCAGTAATATTTCTTGAGTCATTTATGTTCTTGTCAGTGACTCCTCACTCATATTTCTGTAGGTAATCTCAATATAAACATCGATTCACCAAGTTGGTGCTGCCATTACTTGGGCTTAATGTTAGTTCCAGAACTAATACTAATTCTTGTCTTCTCAGGACAAGTGTCCCACAGCAAAGCTAACCTGGCCTCATCACAGACCTTCTTGTCATAAGGCATGTTGTTATTTAGGTTCTATATATCCACATCCACTGGTCTTCCCACAACATACAACTATGTTTCTGTGGTTAGATGAACAATAACAGATGGGAATCTGCTGATTCCATTAACTCTATTTCTCTGCATCTTTAGGATCAGTCTTTCTTTCTCTTTTTATTGCCTTTCTTGGAAACAAACCTACAAATATTATTATTTTTCTTTCACAGGGCACTGTGATATAGCATTGAAGATAACAAACAAAAATTATAAAATAGAACAAAATCAAATTTACTCTCTATTCCATCTATCCATTCTTATCTTTAAGAACCATGAAAAGGGAATGGATATATGTGGATATCTCTTCTTTCTAAAGAAGTAAATGCAAATAAATAAATGATAAAATGTTTAAGTATTCTACCAGGTTGGAAGCTCATATTTAGTTCTAATTATTTTATATATGGTTAACTAAGAATGATCCATCTTCTTTAAATACTTGTCCTGAGATAACTTCAAACTGCAAATGACAAGTTTAAGATGCACCATGAAAGTCCGGTCTCCATCTGAAACAATAAAACACAGAAATACCTGAACAAAGAGCTCATTTACGTCTTTGTTTTCATTTAAGTTTTTAAAGCATTCATAAGCCCCCAGAGTGTGTGCAAACACTTCTGAAGTAGTGCATGTCTTAACTGGGTAGTATCTTAATTGATAGCTAATACTTGGGCTAATAGTCCTCTCATTGCAAACCCTGTGAGACAGAAGCAGGAAAAGACATCTAGTGGGCATTAGCTACGGCAAACAGCTGTTAAGTAGGTTAAGTAGTTTCAGAAACTTTAATAACTTCATTATTTTGCTAAATTGTAAAGTTGAGCATTGATTAACTTTTTCCTGTAACTAGTAACTTATAAATGTATTTTAGTCTCCTCTTTGCCCTTTCCCTACACATGGAAGCATTTATTGTAAATGTATGAACTAGAGAACTCTTATTTATGTTGCTCCAAGCATTGGGTAATTATTTGGGCCAATTTTGTTCATGAGGGAATTACAATACTTGAGGCGATGGCACAAGTTTCATTTAGTGTATTAGGCAGGAAAAGTTTCTCATTATTCCAAAATAGCTACTGTTTTCTCCCTCTCAATTCCAGACTAATTCGAATGGGTAACAATTAGGAGGTTCCCATAGGGACAGCAGTGAAGGTCTCAATTGAACAGAATGATTGTCTCCATTCTTTATATTTTTATAGGCCAGTTATAGACTCAGGCTCTGCTTATATGTTGTAGGAATCAATCTACCAGAAAGTTTCTTGATGGTTTTGCAAAAAGACTTAACTTTTATTTGGTTTTGTCAAAAAAAAGTATTTAACTCAAACTAGCTCTCATTTCTCATTTTCACAATATAAAAAATATACATTGGCCCTTCATGCCTAGAGTTCTGCACATGCAGAACCTAAGTCAAAGATATATCTTAAACCTTATGCCTGGATTTGACTTGATAGTTTGGCCAGTACAGTGGTTGGCCTATAAGCAAAAGGGTTGGCATTCCACTCCCAGAGACTATATTAAAAAAAAAAGACTATGTTTGTGAGTTGTAAACAATCTCTAGACCAATGAGGAAACTTATTTCAAAAACCAGTATGTTGCACCTGAGGTATGGCACCCAAGGTTGTCCTGTGTCTTTCACTTATGCTCACACATGTAGATTTTCCTATACTCAGACATATATACATACAAAATACATATCAATGTTGAGAATTTACTGTTTCATGCCATTATTCTCTTAGTAATATAACTTAATAGCAATTTGTGTAGATCATACATTGTATTAGATAGTGTGTATAAGTGGAATGAGTGTGAAGGTTATATATAAACACCATGTTGTTTTACATATGAGACTTGAGACTTCACATATTGTGTTGTCAAACAGAGGTCCACAAACTGTTCCCTTTATTTCTAAGGAATAATTCAGATCATCACTTTCATATAATGCATAGTTCACAACAATAAAAAGAATATTGCAGTGGATAAGAAAGTTGTGAGGCATCTGTGGTTTAAGATAGCCTGCTTTGTCTCTGATCATGTCTCTAAAATAATGATACAAAGGGTAACTTAATCTGTGCTCTACCCATTTGTCTGACTTTTGCCACTCATCAGAGTGCTAGATTTAGAAGTAGAGAATCTAAGCTTAGTTATCACATTTGCTAGAAGACATGAACAATGGTATGTAATGCATTTGAATCATCTATTGCCAATTACATCGTATGGTGTTGTTTATTTGCTCAGTCCATGATAAATGATACTGTGGTCTTCCCTGAAACTAAAAAAGTAAATTCTTTCTCCGTTAATTAATAAGCAAATTTCAAAACTCTGGAGTCATACACTACTTCATGAACAACATATGGTTTCTTGTACTTTTATGTAAATTGTGAAATGACATTTTTCTCTCTATAGCATTAATTTGTTCTCTGGTCTCAATTATTTCTTTCCTTTAGCTTATTTTGAACTTAGTCCTTATTTCTCTGGTTCTGTGATGTGCAGTGATGACAAGTGTTTATTTTTCAGAGTTAGGAAGGATTATTGTTGCTGTGATGTCCAAAGCAATTGAAAAGGGTTTTTTTGTATCATACTTCCACACCACTGTTTATCACTGAAGAAAGTCAGGACAGGAACTTGAACAGAGCAGAAACCTGGAGACCGGAACTGATATAGAGGACTTAGAGGTGCTGTTTATTGACTTGTTTCTCATGGTTTGCTCAACCTACTTTCTTATAGAATCTGGGTCCACCGGCCCAGGGATGGAACCACCCACAATGAACTAGCACTTCCAACATTAGTCAGCAGATAAGAAAAGGTCCTACTAGCTTGTCTACAGTCAGATCTGAAAGAAGCATTTTCACAATTGAGAGCCTCTCCTCTCAGATGATTATAGGCTTGTGTCAATTTGAGAAAAAAAACTAACATATCATTTAAAACATTATTTTTAATATCACATTTAAATATTTATATTTTGTATATATGAGCATTTCCCCTGCAAATTTGTATGTGCATACAGAGTCTTTGGATGTCTGAAAAAAGTATTAAGATTCCCTGGAACTGGAATTACAGATTGTTGGAAGCTGCCACATGTATGTTGGGAATCAAATTTTGTTTCTCTGCAAGAGTAGCCAGTGATTTTAATCATTGAGCCATCTTCTGTCCCGTTACTGCTGTTTAGATGTTCCTCCTTGCTTTTGTTTCTCATATATCCCATAAGAACCTTTTCTTTTTTCATTAAGCTGATTTGTATTGGCCATCTCCTGCTGGAGCTAGGGCTCTTAAGTGTAGTTTATATACCCAGTGAGACTACATCGGAGGAAGCATTTCTCCTTTGCAAGTGATTGTTAATTGGAGATACCTTCTAGGTTAGAAATGGAGCCTAATGTCCATGAACCATCTCAGTGCTGAGACCCCATCTGGATTTGACGTGTGGAGACCCTGAGCATACTGCCACAGTCTCTGTGCATTCAGGTGTGCACATGTCATATTGTAAAGTAGACACTTTTCCCTTGGTGTCCTCTGTCTCCACTGGCTCATACAATATTTCTTCCACTTCATTAGCAAAGTTCTATGAGGCCTGAAGAGTAGGTGATTTGTTGATTATGTCATATTTAAGACTGAGAATTCTAAAATTTCTCAGTCTCTGAACATTGTCTCATTGTGGGTCTCTATGCTAATTTCCAACTACAGTAGGAGGAAGCTTCCCTGACGATACACATATTTTGATGCACTGCTTTCTGTTTACATGACTTTTAAGAATTAAAAAAGATTATCTCTTTCTTCATTGATCCATTGGTTGCTCAAAATTATTAATTTCCAAGTTTCTTATACTTCCAACATTTTATTACTAATTTATAGTTTATTTACATTATATTCAGAACTGCTACTCAGTGGGAGTTCTTTGAGCTAATTACATTTTGTTTTGTGCTTCATCCCATGATCTGTTCTGGCAAAGATGCAGAGAAGATATCCTTGCTGTTGGGGAAAATGTTCTGTGAATGTCTATGAGGCCCATTTACTCTAGGGTGCAATTTAGGTTGCAGTTTCTTCATTTAATTTTCTGTCTGGATGATCTTCCCATTGCTAAAAGTGGGATGTTAAAGTTCTCAAATATGTATTGGAGTTGATTTCTCCCATCAGAGCTCTTAACATTTGCTTTATATACCAGTATGCTATGATCTTCCGTGTGTGTATATTTAGAATGACTCTCTCCTGTTGCTGAGATAGCCCCAATGTTGTTATATAATGACCTTCCTTGAAAGTCTCCTTTTGCTATGTTTTATTTAAAATCTATGGCTACTGCTATATCCTTTTTTTTTATAGAATAGTCGATTCTATTCTTCACTTTCAGTCTGTGAAGGATACCCCAAAAATCTCCTTATTACTATTGCTATTTTATATTTTAGTTATCCAGTGTAATCCTGAAGATAAGAATAGATACACAAATATATAGATACTTGATTTTTTGTAGGTTAAATTAATTGATCCTCGATAGCACTTCAATTATCTTTCTTATTCTTCTTCTTATTATTATTATCCTTTTCCCACCTCCTGTCTTGTGCTAGAAGTACTGGGGTTACAGATTTGCTTGATGGCGTCCAGCTTTCTTCTGTGCCTTTCAGGGCTTAAACTTGTTAATCACATATCAGTGCAAATGAGTAATTCAATTGTTTGAACCACCACAATGGTCTGTGGATCCTTTGAATCTCAAAAATACTTAGTCAACTCTTGGCCCTTTCTATGTAGTTTCCCTAGTAAACAGTAACATTAAGACATAACAATGTGTCAACCTTGATGCTTCAACAGTATGTGTTAGAAAAGAGGGCAGTGAAGAGGAAGTTTTGTACAAACCCTAAAAAAGCTTGCTCAAAGTCAACTAGCCTGTTACATAGTCATTTACCAGCCATCTTCGAATGCCCTATTTGTTTACTAACATGGAAGTTTTCCCATATTGTTTCTATGTATAGTCTCTTTCTTATGTAATATTGTTAACTGGTACACTGGAGTATTTGTGACTCATTGGCACCTCTTCAAAAATTAAAAGAATGGCTTGGTTTCGAACTCATAGTGTAGAGATCCCTTCTGCTCAGTTTGTTTGGTTTTAAGACAGAGTCACACTCTACATCATTAGGAAGTATAGACTTCATTATTTTTTCCCAGGCTAGCCTATTAAAGTGATCTATCTCCTTCAGCCTTCCATGTTCTGGGACAGTATATGTAGAGATCTTTTGATTCAGGTTGAATATGGGAGTGTGTGAAAATGTAATATTTTTTCTGGAAGTACTTGAAATTCAGAGTCTAAATATATTCCCTTCAGAATCCAAGTCTATGCTAGTTTCTAATCATAGCAATTCATGGAACATCCATAGCCTAACTTTTATAACATAATGGCTATAGCTTAATCAAGATGATCTTGTTAATTAAAAAGTCATTTTAGATAAATACGCATTCATCATTTGTAAACATGCAAAGAAATCTAGAATAGGCCTTAAAGACCTTATTCCAATGATAACAAGTGGAAACGCTGTTATATAGAATATTAAGTGGGCAACTGTAATTAATACAACCAGTATATGAACTATTTCCATTGCCTCAAGAATACTTCTTTAAAAGCCACACACATTTTCTTTTCAATTCTTCCTAACACTACATTCTGTTTCTACACATTTGCAAATATTAATGAAGTGTATAACATGGAAGGTGATCATGATAGCCACAGATGTTCAGAGAAGGTTCTCACTGTTCTTGATTGGGTGGGAACTTCAATCTCATGATGGCTCTGTAATATCTTCCCTGGTTGAGTATGTTTCTTTATTGTTCCCTTCAGGGCTTTTGTTGACATGAGAGAAGGTGGCTATCTGCTTAGTAAGTAACAGTAATTAAAAACCTTAATGCGACATTGATCCCTCTACGATTCTCTAACAGGACCTCCATAGAGTGAAGAGCTGTGGACAAATTTACTGGTAGTTAGGGGCAGAGATTTAATTAATAAAATACAAATTTATTAAATTTTTACTTATACAATGACTGAGTATTTGAGGACTGGCATCAAGTTTGATAGTGTACTGGTTACTTGTCTCAATATTCTGACAAGATATTTCATTAAAGTAACTTAAACAATAAAGTGGTTATTCTGGCTCACAGTACCATGGGCTTCAGTCCATCATGGAATAGAAAGTCTGAGAGCTGAAGTGGAATGCTGTTGATCACATTGCTTCTGCACTTAGGACAGAGTGATAAATGCTTGTGCTCAACTAGTCTTTCCCTTTTATGTTCTCTGGGACCATACCCTAGGGGATGGTACCACTCACATAGAAATTGTGTCATTCTCACATCAGTCACCTTAGTCTAGAAAATCCCTCACAAACATACCTATAGTAATTCTAAACTCATGGTGGACAGTCATCTGAGATGAATCATCACAGATGGTTTGGATAAGTTTTTGAGCATATATTATTCCAAGTCCTAAGTGAGGAGCTAAGATCCATTAGTGAATTTAACATGTAGATTTACAAAAACAGTTGACTCTGTGTCTTTCTGCTCTCCCCAGAACATCCCAAATTTCATAACTGCATAGATACTTCTCAAATACTTGAAACCACAGTAATTTATTTCTACCCATACTCTGGCCTTTACAGTTGTGTGCATGAAACATAATATGCCATAGTAGGGAGAGCCCACTATTTATTCATCAATTATTTGTTATGAGGCAAGCTATCATCAGTTTATAAGTTCTTGGTATACATTAGGACTAGGACTTTTACCTGTACAAGTCTATAATCCTTCAGTGAAATGCGCTGATAGATTAAATCCATAGTATGAGACCAAAGCTTTTATTTAGTAAAAAAAATGATTTAATATAAGGATGGCTTGTCTTCAAATACAGTTTTTCTTGTGTAGGTATATATGTCTGTGAATGTGAACACACATAATTAGACATGTACTACAGTGCGTGCATATGAACTCAAAGAATGACACTGATTGTCTTGTGCTAATACTGTCTACTTTTTTGCTTTGAGATACAATCTCCAATTAGCTTACAACTAGGTTGGCAGCTGGTAAGATCCCATGATCTTCATGCCTCACTTTACACACAATTTTTGGATTACAGGCACAAGTTCAGCATACAGAGTAATATGTGGGTGCTGAGGATTTGAAATGAGGTCCTCTTGTTTGTTCAGAAAGTGTTCTTACAACTAAACATTGCCCAGAATATATTTTCACCAAGGCTGCAAATGTTGATTTTTAGCATATTTCAATGCACTAGTTATTCCAGGATTTCTGGACCCTTGAGGCAGCTCAATTCAGTATCTTATAGAAAATACATTAGAGCTGTTGATGAACACAGTAGCATCTTCCTTCGTCCAAAAGTCCATAGCCCAATTTTATGAAATGTTGAATGTACTTATTAGTATAACAAAGGTAATTCTAAGATTTAACTAAGAGTCTTGATATAGGGATATTGTTATTTGATTTTCTACATGAACCCATTTCAACCACTTTTTCCGATAAGAATGATATAGTAGTATTGTTAGAGAAAGGCTGCTTGTTGGTTTCTGGCTGCCCGGCTAGCTTAGACTCAAAATAATCACACAGTATAACATGAAGGGGCCTGCTCATTTGTGTTTCAGTCCTGCCTGGCCCCCCAGCTGTTTAGTCCCAGAGAAAAATCACACTGAAATCTCTATAAGTTATAAAGCTGATTGGTCCTTTAGGTCAGGCTTCTTACTGGCTAACTCTCACATCTTGATTAACCCATTTTTCTGATCTATGTTAGCCATGTGGCTCAGTATCTTTTTCAGTGGGGCAGCTCACATCCTGCTGCTTTGGTGATCTGGGCATGAGTGGGAGGAATCAACTTCCTCCTCCCCAGAATTCTCCTGCTCTCCTTACATCATTTCCACTTCCTGTCTGGTTTTCCTACCTACACCTCCTGCCTGGCTAATCAGCCTTTATTTAAAGCATGATTGACAGAATACAGATAATTCTCCCGCACCACTTCCCCCTCTTTAAAAAAAAAAAAAAAAAAAAAACAAAGGAAAATATCCATAGTCCATTTTTTGGGAGTGTGAGCATAGTATTCTTGGCTACTTCCAGCTGGTTGGGGGCGCTGATAATCTTATGGGAACCAAAAAAAATTATCATCAAGTCCTGACTGTAGTATCCTGTGAGTCTTGATCATCTCAGGCATCAGTCTTGAACCTGTTCTGGTTGAAGAACTCAGACATCTGGGCCATCTGTTTCTACCAGAGATTTTTCAGGTGGCCTTTCTTGATCAAAGGTGATTTTTCTGAACTCTGAATAAATCCACAGCCTCTAATTTTCTGTGGAAACAAAAGCAAAATCTCTTCTCCAAACTAATATACCTTTTGCCTTCAGTTTTGAAGCCAAGGTATTTTCAAAATATCTATCTTGGATTAATTCTGCAGCATTTATAAGCAAGTATCTTTTAGCAGCTGTTGCTCCTTCCTCAGCATTCAAACAATTTAAAGAGAGCATAATAGCATACAGTACCAAGATTCTCTGTGTATTTTCCATATTTACATGGCTTTATTTTAACCTCTATTTCTTTTATTTTTACTTTTAACTTTTGGCTTTTTGAGACAGGTTCTCTGCATATCATTGTCCTGGAACTCCATCTGTGGACCAGGCTATCCTTGAACTCCCAGAGATCTGTCTGTCTCTGCCTCTCCAGTGCTGGGATTAAAGGTGTCTGCCACCACACCTTGAATTTACAGAGGTCTGTCTGCCTCTACCTCCCAAACCCTGGGATTAAAGGTGTGTACCACCACAGCCAACTACACTCTTTCTTTCTTTCTTTTTCTTTTATTTCTAAGGACTTTAAACCATTTAGAGGTTTTTTTTTTCTTTGAATCTCTCTTTACTGTATATCTCTCTTTTTCTGACCACATGGGTCTTTAATTAGCTAAGGAATATGGAGAAAAATAATACTCAAAAGCTCTTAAGGCTTTTCAAGGTCCTTGCCAGGAAGCAAGCTGCAACATTGTTTCCATAGTCAGGACAGCCTGCTTGAAAGAGTCAGAGTATTCCCTGGCAGGACGACTCAGAAAGCTGGCATTTTAAAACAGCTCAGCTTTTTTCCTGCTGTGGCTGAAAACTGAAATACTTTACTCTAGTCTTTCCCAAGCTTTGTCAGGCTTTCTGTGGATACAGTTATCCACGTTGGGCACCATTGTGTAACATGAGGGGGCCCTGCTTGTTTGTGTTTTCTATCCGACTTGGTTCTCCCAGCCAACAGGCCCCAGAGAAAATCAACCACACAGAGATTTCTGTAAGTAATAAAGTTGATTGGCCCATTAGGTCAGGCTACTTATTGGCTAACTCTTACATCTTGATTAACCCATTTTTCTGATCTATGTTAGCCATGTGGCTAAGTACCTTTTCCAGCATACATTAGAGCTGTTGATGAACACAGTAGCATTTTCCTTCGTCCAAAAGTCCATAGCCCAATTTTATGAAATGTTGAATGTACTTATTAGTATAACAAAGGTAATTCTAAGATTTAACTAAGAGTCTTGATATAGGGATATTGTTATTTGATTTTCTACCACTTTTTCCGATAAGAATGATATAGTAGTATTGTTAGAGAAAGGCTGCTTGTTGGTTTCTGGCTGCCTGGCTAGCTTAGACCCAAAATAATCACACAGAAACTATATTAATTAAATCACTGCATAGACCATTAGCTCTAGCTTCTTTTTGGCTAATTCTTACATATTAATTTAACCCATTTCTATTAATCTCTGTATTGCCACGTGGCTGTTTCGTCTTCTGTCTACAGCAGGGCTACATGGTTTCTCTCTGACTCTGCCCTTCTTCCTCCCAGCACTCAGCTTATATTTCCCCACCTAGTTCTATTCTTCCATGCCATAGGCTCAAAGTAACTCTTTATTCATTAATCAATAAAAGCAACACATAGACAGAAGGACCTCTCCCACCATAGTTTTGTCAGTAATAATGTGCTGGGATAAACAAAGGCCATGAACCAAAGAGTATATTGTACCATCATGTCTGCAAAGAACAAGGAAATAGATGATTTACTACATCTTCAGAAATTAAATCAGCTCTTCCAATACTTGGACTTTAATTAAGTAATATCCATCTTGAAATTTCAGCCTGCAGATTATAAAATAACAAAATCTATTGTTTTAGAGTCCAGTCTTTGTGGTAATTTGTAAAACCTGCAAAAATTCCAGAACCAAATGTCCCAGGTTTTTCATTTTTTTATTTTTATTGCTTTATAAATAATATCATTCAAAATTTCCACTTTCTCCCCTCCTCCCATTTACCTCCCACTCCCTTACTCACCCTCCTCTCCCCTTCCAGTCCTAAGAGAGGGCAGGATACCCTGTCCTATGGGAAGTCCAAGGCCCTCCTGGCTCCATACAAGCTTAGGAAGATGTGCATCCAAACAGACTAGGCTCCCAAAAAGCTAGTACATGAAGTAGAAACAAATCCCAGTGCCACTACCATTGACTTCTAAGTCAGCCTCCAATGTAAGCCACATTCAGAGAGTCTGGTTTGATCACATGCCCATTCAGTCCCAGTCCAGCTGGCTTTGGTGAGCTCCCATTAGAACAGGCACACTGCCTCAATGGGTGGACCAATTCCTCGTAGTCCTGACTTCCTTGCTCATCTTCTCCCTACTTCTACTTTTCAACTAGACCTTGGAAGTTTAGTCTAGTACTCCAATGTGGGTCTGTGAATATCCATCCATCGCTGGACAAAGGTTTTATGATGATATTCGAGATATTCATCAGTGTGACAATGGGAAAAGGCCAGTTCAGGCACCCTCTCCTCTGTTGCCCAAGGACATAGCTGGGAACATTACCATGGACACCTGGGATCCCCTCTAGAGCCAATTCTCTTGACAATTCTAAAATGGCTCCCTTAATTAAGATACCTTCTTCTCTGCTCCCATATCTGTCCTTCCTCCATCTCAACCATCCCACTCCCCTAAGCTCTCCCCAATCCTTCCCTTCTCACTTATCTCTCCCCATCTCCTCTTTCCCCACCCCACCCCCATGCCCATGTTTCCCAACTTTTGCCTGGCACTCTTGTCTGCTTCCCATTTCTAGGAGGATCTATACATGTTTTTCTTTAGGTTCACCTTATTATTTAGCTTCTCTAGGATCATGGACTATAGGCTCAAAGTCTTTTGTTTATGGCTAGAGTCCACTAATGAGTGAGTACATACTATATTCATATTTTTGAGTCTGGGTAATCTCATTCATAATAGTATTTTCTATTTCCATCCATTTGCAGGCAAAATTCAAGATGTCTTTGTTTTTTTACCGCTGAGTAGTACTCTAATGTGCATATGTTCTACACGTTCTTTATCCATTCTTCCATTGAGGGGCATCTACATTGTTTCCAGGTTCTGGCTATTACAAATAATGCTGCTATGAACATAGTTGAACAAATGCTTTTGAAGTATGATTGGGCATCTCTTGGGTATATTCCCAAGAGTGGAATTGCTGGATCTTAAGGTAGGTTGACTCCCAATTTCCTGAAAAACCACCGGATTGATTTCCAAAGTGGCTGTACAAGTTTGCATTCCCAACAGCAATGGATGAGTGTTCTCCTTACTCCACATCTTCTCCAGCATAGGCTATCATTGTGTGTTTTTGATTTTAGCCATTCTGACAGGTATCAGATGGCATCTCAAAGTTGTTTTGATTTGCATTTCCCTGATCACTAAGGAAATTGAACATGACCTTAAGTATCTTTTGGCTATTTGAACTTCTTCTATTGAAAATTCTCTGTTCAGTTCAGAACCCCATTTTTTATTTGGTTATTTAGAATTTTAATGTCTAGTTTCTTTAGTTCTTTGTATATTTTGGAGATCAGACTTTTGTCTGATGTGGGGTTGGTGAAGATCTTCTCCCAGTCAGTAGGTTGCCTTTTGGTCTTAATGACAGTGTCCTTTGCTTTACAGAAGCTCCTTGGTTTCAGGAGGTCTGATTTATTCATTGTCGCTCTTATTGTCTATGCTACTGGGGTTATACATAGGAAGTGGTTTCCTGTGCCCATGTGTTGCAGTCTACTTCCTACTTTCTCTTCTATCAGGTTCAGTGTGGTAGGATTTATATTGAGGTCTTTAATCCATTTGGACTTGAGTTTTGTGCATGGTGATAGATATGGATCTATTTTCATTCTTCTACAGGTTGACATCCAGTTATGCCAATACCATTTGTTAAAAATGTTTTCTTTCTTCCTTTGTATAATTTTAGGTCCTTTGTCGAAAATCAGGTGTTTGTAGGTTTTTGGATTAATATCTGGGTCTTCCATTGGATTCAAGTGGTCAGCATCTCTATTCTTATGCCAGTACCAAGCTGTTTGCATTACTGTAGCTCTGTAATAGAGTTTGAAGTCAGGGATGGTAATGCCTCCAGAAGTACCTTTATTGTATAAGATTGTTTAGGCTATCCTGGGTTTTTTTGTTTTCCAATGTAAAGTTGATTATTTTTCTCTCATAGTCTGTGAAGAATTTTGTTGGGATTTTTATGGGGACTGCATTGAATCTATAGATTGCCTTTTATAGAATTGCCATTTTTAATATGTTGATCCTACCAATCCAAGAACATGGGAGATCCTTCCATTCTCTGATGTCCTCTTCAATTTCCTTCTTCAAAGCCTTAAAGTTCTTGTCAAATACATCTTTAACTTTCTTAGTCAGTGTTACCTACTCTCTTCTCCTCTCTGCTTAGAATTCCCACCTTACCATATTCTGCACTGCACTGTGCCCAAAGCAGATTCTTTATTAACCAATGGTTTTACAGCATGCAGAGGGGAATCTCACATCAGCCTGTAGGCTGCTTATCCTTTGTTTTATGTCTAATAACCACTTATGAGAGAGTAAGTACTATGTCTGTTTATCTAGGTCTTGGTTACTTCACCCAGGTTGGTTTATTTTCTAGTTTCATCCATTTGCCTTCAAATTTCAAGATGTCTTTGTTTTTCACCATTGAGTGAGCAATTCTCCATTTTGTAAATGTACCACTTTTTTATCCATTTTTTACTTGAAGGACATCTAGGTTGTTTTCGGGTTCTGGCTATTATGACTATGAACATCGTTGAGCAAATGTTCTTGTTTTATGATTGTGAATACTTTGAGCATATGCCAAAGAGTAGTATTGTTGAGTCTCAAGGTAGATTTATTCCTATTTTTTTGAGAAACCACCATACTGATTTTCAAAGCAGCTGTACAAGTTTGCACTCCTACCACCAATAGAGTATTCTTACTTTATATCCTCTCTAGCATAAGCTATCATTAGTATTTTTGATTTTAGTCATTCTTCCAGGTATAAGATGGTATCCAGAGTCATTTTGATTTGTATTCCCCTGATGATTAAGGATGTTAGCAATTCTTTAACTATCTTTCAACCATTTGAGATTCCTCTGCTTAGAATTCTCTGTTTAGATCTAAGCCCCATCTTTTTAACTTTTTAACCCCATCTATTATTTGGTATTTTGATATCTAATTTCTTGAATTATTTGTATATTTTGTATATTTTGGAGATAAGTCCTCTCTCAGATGTGGAGTTGGTGAAGATAATGGGCACTGAAGAAACTCCATATGGAATTTACTTTGTTTGTGGCAAAAGTAACTCATAGGGAAGAAAATGTCCCTGTTTTGTCTACTGATGGTATGCTGTCCTAATTAGACAAGAAGAACACAAAAGAAAGTGACTGCCAAACACTGTCAAGAAAAAGAGGGTAAGCCCTTCAGAATATAATGCTTTACAGAAAATACTGTTGGATATACTAGGCCTGTAGGCTGAAAATGGATGCCCAAAAATTGCCGAGGAAACTTGGGGAACAGTCCAGGCAGTCAGCTGTTTCTCTCATTGCTCACATTTATTGAACGTTGTTTGCTTGCAGTTCCTGCTTACTCCGCCCATATTATTTCTGACACTGAAGGAGGTGAAGGCTAGAGAGTTAAAGTTTCCATTGTTTAACTGATGCAAAAAGTAAGTTATGATAGAAAGTAAATTAGGTACAAAACTTTGGACTCATCAAGATGGGATAGATCTGGAGTATTTTCCCTGAATTTGTCAAATGCAAATGAACTAGATATTGTTGATATATTTATTACCTGTATATATTGTACATATTTATTTTGCTTTTTGTATACAGTTTAGCTGTAGCGTTTTTAATTTTAGACAAAAAGGGAAATGTAGTTGCATTTCATTTGTATTTTAATAAATAGAGTTTGCCAGAAGATCAAAAAAGAACAGCCACACTTGTCAGTCTTACAAACCGGGCAGCAATGACATGTGCATTTAATCCCAGTAGCCACACTAACTTGCCATAGAAACCATTAAAACACCCTTAAAACAAAATTCGAGAGGATTGTAAAACAGGAGGAGGCAACTCTCAGTTTCAGCCACATCCTGAGATTACTGGAGGCAGGATCACCATTTTGAAAAAGTAAGAGCCAGTGACTATTTTACTTTTCTGACCTCCAGGTTGAACCCCAATTTCTGTCTCTGAGTTTTTATTAATCATGCTTATTTTAGTATCAGAGTCTCAGATTAGACTCCATTGGTCTACCTGCCTGTTCTTGTTCCAGTATCAAGCTGTTTTCATTACTATAGTTCTATAGGAGAGCTTGAAGTCAGGGATGGTGATGCAGCTAGAAGTTCCTTTATTGTGCAGGATTGCTTTGGCAACTCTGTTTTTTTTTTTCCCGTATGAATCTGAGTATTGTTCTTTAAAGGTCTGTGAAAAATTGTGTCAGGATTTTGATTGGGATTGCATTGAGCTGTAGATAGCTTTTGGTAGTATTGCCATTTTTATTTTGCTGATCTTACTTATCCAAGATCATGGGAGATATTTCCATTTTCTGATATCTTCCTCAATTTCTTTTTTCAAAGACTTAAATTTCTTGTCATGCCAATATTTCACTTGTTTAGTTAGAGTTACCCCAAGATACTTTATGATTGTTACTATTGTGAAGGGTGATGTTTCTCTGATTTTTTTCTCAATCCATTTTTCATTGTATATAGGAGGGCTATTAACTTTTTGAGTTAATCTTGCATTTCACCACATTACTGAAGGTGTTTGTCAGCTGTAGGAGTTCCCTGGCATTATTTTTTGGGGTACTTATGTATACCATCATATCATCTACAGATAGCAAAAGTTTGACTGCTTCCTTTCCAATTTGTATCCCCTGGATATCCTCTTGCTGTCTTACTGCTTTAACTAGAACAGTAAGTACAATAATGAATAGACATGGAAAGGATGAACAGCCTTATTGCACCAGGTTTTTAGCCAAACCCAACTGCCCTATATTTCCATTAGTTTCTTTCAGTACTCCACCCCCGATTGCTCATATCTGCATACCCACCCATCCTCACAAAATATCTTCTGTTTCTCCTACCCAGGGAGATCCAGGTGTCCCCCATGAATATTCCATATTACCTAGTCTCTGGGTCTGTGAATTATATTATAATTATCCTTTGTTTTGCAACTAATATCCACTTATGGGTGAGTAATTCAATGTTTGTCTTAATTGGTCAGAGTTTTATTACCCAGGGTCATTTTTTTTATGGTTCCAGTTATTTGCCTTTAAATTTCCTGTTATCCTCGTTTTAACAGCTATGTAATACTCCATTGTGAACATGTACCACATTTTCTTTATTCATCAGTCTACTACAAGACCCAGCCAAACCACTACTGATCATACATCCAAATAATGCTCAACCATACCACAAAGACACTTGCTCAGCTATGTACATAGCAGCTTTATTTGTAATAGCCAGAACCTGGAAACAACCTAGATGTCCCTCGACTGAGAAATAAATGAAGAAATGTTTTATGAGAGGAATTATTTTTAAAAGAGGTGCCTTGATCATGGCATTTGTTCACAGCGATAGAAAAGTGATTAAGATATAACGGATAATAACATCAAAAGAGCATTCAAATACATGACTGCTGTATATGGTTGTAAGGTAAGGAGTCCAAAGCACTTTTGAATATTAGTGATCTTCGCATTATTTTTTCTGAGCACCAAATGCTTGGCATCTTTACTGCAGCATAGGCCCTAAGATACTCCATATGTAAATGTTATGATGATACATAGGGCAGCATCTGGCAGTCCTGTGAAATGGAAGAATCAGTTCTAGAAGTATATGAAATATCAAAACATAAATGGAAATATGTTAGAGTTTAAAAAACATGCATGCGAAAATTTTAGGATAAGGTATGACTGACAATATACAAAGAATAAAAGCATAAGTTGTTATCAGTGTAGCAAAAGTTTTGATTCAACTTATAACAGGGTGTTGTGACAATATTGTTGGATAAATTTATGTCCATGAGTCTACATTTTAAATTATATATATATATATATATATATATGGAAATAAAATTTAAATCATTGAAATACCAGAGGCCAATGATTCAGTTTTGCGCATTTTAGACATTACAATGATTCATGATGTATTTCATTTGATTAAAGAGTCAATTTCAATCTTAAAATATGTATATTTATACTAATATAAAACAGATGCAACTGGAAGAAAGCTGAGCTTGGCAGTCCTTTCTAGCTGGAGATTCAACTGCAGAAGTCCTCCCTCATCTCCTTTCTCCATCTCTTGTTTCTATCTCCTCTCTCCATTCCTTTTCCATCTCGCTTCCTCCCATCTCCCCATCAATATTTGTCATCCCCTACCCATGTGCCCTTCCATCCCTTCTACATGTCTCCTTCCTTCCCTATTCTTCTTCTCCTTCCTTCACTTCCTTCATTGCTGGTGGGTCTACTTGTGCTTTGTTCCAATGTAATTCAAATACTCCTTAAAGCTGACCTCCTTTCTGGCATTTCTTCCCAATATAACCAAATGTACTTTGGTTTTTATATCATGTTTATGTCATTCCTAGAAAGTTTTTATGTCATTCCTAGAAAGTTGCAATATCAATTTGGTGTGAGAAGAGACGATGGTGGTAGCATAGTGATATAAAAGGTGACCAATAACATGATAATAAAAGGAATAAATGATGAAGTCAGGAGAATGAAAGAAAAAAGTCTTGATGGGAATCTAGAAAGTCTGACACCCCATTCTTTCCTTCCCTTATTTCCTCTTTTCTTCTCCTTTTCCCTTCTTCCCTCTTTTCTTTCTCTTTATCTCTCCCTCTTTCTCTCTCTTCCTGTGTTGTTATTAATTCTATTTGTTGAGCTGTGATTTTGGAAGTCTATGTAAGGCCTTCTGCTTCCCCCTTCCTCTCTCTTTCTCTCTCTCATACACACACATACATATACATGTGTTTATGTATGTGTGTGTATCTAGGAAGAGAGATAGATGCAAATGGCAACTCTGATTTTCCCTCTGTTGTCTTGATTTCATGTTCTGCTTTGATTCTAAATCCCCAATGTCTTTATTCTTTATCCTTTTCATATGCAAAGTGTTTGTCTTGTAGCAGAACTATGGAAGATTCAAGAGCATTTTGAAGAAAATGATCAACAATTCTGTCACTCTGTAAGAATTATTTTCATTTTCTGGTGTTATCATGCAGACTCGGTGTGAGTGTGCACTGATTTGTACAATTCCAATTCTCGGACACAAGTGAACTGGTTGTTTTCCTTTATGCTGTTTCTTGAGAGTACGTTCTGTATTGTTTGACAGTTCAACATACTTTTCATTGGCACTTTAATGGCTGTATATCCATCAAGTTGGTGTGGTTTATCATTCTCCAGTTGGAATATTTGATCATTTAATATATTTTGCTTATTATTCATAAAAGGTAGAAATAGGTATTTTATGCACTACTGAATCTCTCTAAAAGTTTCCACATTTGCCAATTTTTGTGTTAAATATGGTGTAAACAGAGAATAGGACCTTGATTAAACAAACACATTTGTATGCCTACCCTACATCAATCCCTTCTGTGATATAACAAGCTTTCTTACAGTTACAATGTGCAGTACGCACCCTCACTCCAATTTGAAAAGCCAAGTTGCAATAATGTTAACGACTATTATCTAGTATAATTAACTTCATTTAGGAATGTGAAACTGTAAACAGAGAGTAGACTTTTGGTATACACTAGATATATTAATAGATTATAAATAAAAATGGGTTTCTCTACCTCAGCCCTTTGTACTGGACTCTCTTGATTTCTAGTTCTGGCAAACAATGAATCATATTGCCAATTCATAATATGTGATTACATTTTTTATTTGATATTATTTGTAATTAAAACCATAGATATTAAATTATCTCTTTATATGTATATATACTCATAATATATGATAGATATGAACATATAAGTATATATGTACTAGATCAAAATAATACAATCAATTTCTTTTCATTTAAGTCATATAAATATACCAATATGGAAATGTGGTGGATTAATTTTATGTGTTTTAACTGAATTGCTGATTTTGTATGTATACTTCTTAGTGTCTAATTGTGTACAACAGAAAAGGCCTTGCCTCAGCTTGATATGCCATACTTTGTTGACTCCCACAGAAGGCCTTACCCTTACTGATGAGTACATGGGAAGGGGGGAGAAATAGGGTGGGGGAGAGAAAAGGAGACAAAGAGGGTGTCAAAACTGTGGTTGGTATGGAAAATAAATTTTAAAAACTTAAATAAAAATAACAACTTTTAGAACTAAAAAGAAAGAAAGAGAAGAAAATGAAAAGAAACGTAAAGTGAAGGACTGTCGAGCATGAATGGTTTCATACCAACTATATCTTCCTATACAAAGGATCTTTTAGAAATGTACAAGGCAGAAAACCATATATTGAACACAAATTCCTAAGATTCATTTGTTTTCCTCCTTTAGATACCCAAGTAAAACCACATAAATAGGCAAGTACAAAAGTACATAAGGGAGGCCATAGGTTCAAGCACTTTCAGAGATTTGTAAGCAGTTTTTAGAGCAATGCAGGTATCTCTCATGTACTGTGCTGATTTATGTCTAAGATTGTTTAATGTAGGCTGCCCAGGTATCTGAGTGGATGAAGGTGCTTCATGGTAAGCCTGATGACCTGGGTTGGATCACTAGAATACACATGATGGTAGGAGAAAACTGACTCCCAATAGCAGTTTTTTGACTTCCACATTTGAACTGTGGTGCACAATGTTCCTACACAATACATACACAAAACACACACGAAAAAAATAAGTAGAATCTATAATGATCAAGATGTTGTCAACAAACAGTTTGGAGAGCCAAACACACCACACAGGCTGTGAGTATGCAACCTTGAAAGACACATTAAATAATAAAATAAAGATAGCTAGTGTATTAAAAAAGAAAATGTTAACTATGATAGCAAGTAAGATTCTAAAGGGAAACTGGACCTAAATTAAATTCTGCAGGAGACTGGGATCCCAGGGAAGCCTGTCTTTGTGCTAAAAAATAGGGTTACTATCTGAGGACATGAAGTAGAAGAAACAGAGTAAGCCACAGGGAGATACTTACCAGTAGGAAGCTCAATCAACCTTCAGGACACTCTGAAGTAAAGATGGCCCCTCAAGAATCAAAGAAAGTTGGGGCAAAGGGATGTAAACAGAGACAGAGAGCATTCAGCAGCATACCTTGGTATCAAATAGTTGTTGATTTCCAGTCATGTCATAAAAAAGAATGGACTGTCGGCTTGTAATCCTTGAGTGGACCTATGGGTAAATCTGTAGCAGAGATCTCCCTTTCAGGTAACTGTATTCATATTTTCATTCCTGAAAGCAGGCCTGAACAATAAACCAAAACGTCTTTTATAATCCCCATGAAGAAGAGAAAAATTCTATTATTTGTTATAATAATATTTTCTATTATTTATAATTTCAATGGAAAAGGGAAAATTTCTATTATTGCCTGAGAATTTCATTTATGTATATGTTTTAATCAAATCCACTGTCTATTTCCTCTCCTCCTCTTGATTCCCTTATCCTTGCACTAGCATTTTCCCCTCCCAACTGCATGTGTTCTGTTTGAAACCCACTGGTTTCTGCCTGTATGTTGTGCATGAGTATTAGACAATCTATGGGAGCCTGCGCAGCTTCTCTGGAAGCAAAGCTCTGAAGAAAACTGACTATGGCTCCACCAGTAGTCATCAGTTGCCAACAGGAGCTGTTCTGGTAGAAGTGGCACTTCCTTTTTTAATAAAATCCTCTGACAAAAAGGATCTCCAGGGAGAAAGGGTTTATTTCAGATCACACTGAAAGCAAAAGGAGCTTGAAGTGGTTGGTCATATAACTTCCATAATCAGGAAGCAGAGAGTGATGACTGAGGAAGGAGCAAAAGCTGCTAAAAGATATTTAATTATAAATGCTGCTGGATTAATATCATATATATATTCATATTTATATAATGCTTTTTCTTTAAAGTTTAAGTCAAAAAATATGCTACTTTGGAGAAGTTTTGCTTTTGTTTCCATGGGAAATAAGGGACTCTAGATTCATTCTGCATTAATAAGAAACAGGTTTGACCAAGGAAGAACCCCTGATAAATCTTCGATGGGATAAATGGCCCAAATCTGAATTCTGCATTCAGAACAGTTCAAAGACTGCTGCATGAGATGATCAAGCCGCACAGAATAATCCATTCAGGACTTGATCATAATTCTAAATTTTCTCTAGGTCCCCATAAGATTATCAGTGCCCCCAAACAACAGGAAGTAGCTTGGAAAACTACACCCACATTCCCAAAAGATGGATTATGGATGGATGTTTGCCTTTTTTGGAATGTTGTTTATAAGTTGCTATGGAAAATGGTCAGTAGAAAAGCTAAACAGAGGAGATTTGATTCAGAGTTCTTGGGTTTTTTTTGTTTTTTTGCTTTTTTTTTGGAAAAAAAATGGAGGGGGATGTTCTGTAACCTGTCATTTGGATTTTAAATAAATGCTGATTGGTCAATAGCCAGGCAGGAAGTACAGGCAGGATGACCAGGCAGGAAGTAGAGGCATGGCAATGAGAATTTTTGGAAGAGAGAAGTTTCAGTCTGCAGTCATCATCCAGACACAGAGGAAGCCAGACATAGAACAAGCAAGATGTGACTGCCTCGCCAAAAAAGATACCAAGCCACATGGCTAACACAGACAAGTATTATGAGCTAATATAAGTTATAAAAGTTAATAAGAAGCCTGAGCTAATAAGCCAACCATTTTATAATTAATGTAGACCTCTGTCTGTTTATTTGAGACTAAATGGATGTGAATCCTTTTGGGACAGGAATCTCTGTCAACAGATTTCCATTCCTCAACTCTTCCAAAACCATATTCCTTTTACTGATTCAATTTTTAAAAGTACCTTCAATACTAAGTGGTAATTCTCAAAAATTTGTGTGAGTGACCTTCCAATAGAGCATGATCTCTTTACCAGGGGTCACAATCTGAGAGAAAACTTTCTTTCTCTCCTAGCAGCCAATAATTACCCATAACAGCTTTATAGATAGGCATGGAATTTCATTCCCACCTCTTCATTCCATGAGGCAATTTGGTCATGTTTTGTGTTGCAAACGTCTGGTGCATGTGGTTGCAACTTCTATGTGTTCAAATATAAACTTTTTTAAGGACACTAATCCAATTCAGGACAGTCCCATTCTAACAGTTTAATCATCTCACAAAGGCTCTACCTTCCTCACAACATTATCACAAGTATAGGAATTTTAATCTAAAGACTTCATGAGACACAAATATTCAAGCTGTAACTGAAGAGTTAACTAGGAACCACACTTGTAGCTAATGAAAGCATTACAAACATGTTAAACCACAGAAATTCTGATTTATACTAGTTGTCATATTGATCAACATTTCTACATTTTGGAGGAGGAGTCATAAATGAAAATCAAATTTCAGGATTATTTTCTTAAATGGAGAAATAATTTAACAGTTTAAACACAGCCAGTGAAACCTGTCTTCGTATTCATCCTTATTCAAGCAGCTTTAAATTAACCTCTGAAGTGTTTTCCATAGGTTATTGTCATGAAATATATAGGCTAATTAATTCTTTTTACAAGTACATATCACTCTTTTAGTGTTTGATAATTTTGATCATTTCTCTCTAATTGTTTGAAATAATGCCTCTTTATTAAAAAGAATATTTTGATAAAAATACAATGAGTGTTTTCTTAATTAGTTCATGATAATATTTAGTTTATCCACTTTTTCTCAGACTGACTTGTAGTCTCTCCAACACTTTCACCCCAAATCAATATTAAAAAAATAATATGCTTAATTCCAAAAGACCTGGGATAGCAGAAAAAAACATATTGAACTCATTATACCCTCTTTGGGGATATTTTCTATCTATTTTCTTTTTAGCTCTGCAAAGAAAATATTATATTATTGATTCATACACAGTTTGGGGGCTGGAGAGAAGACTTGGAGGTCAAGAATTTTAATGCTATCACAGACTGGAGTTTGGTTCCAGCACCCACACCAGGTGCTGAACATTTTATGTCCTCTTCTCACCTTTGCAGACACAGCATAGATGTGTACAGATACATAGGCACAAACACACATAAATAGCATAAAATTTTCAAAATTTAAATCTTAGGAATGGGTATTTTGTGTGTTAGAAGGAATATAACATCCAAGAGAACCCTGACTTGATTAGTATTATAATCTGGTTTTAAATCTAGAACACTTGAGTCATAAAACCCATGTTTTTTCTCAGATGCAATTTCTATAAATCCATAAGAACTTCCTGAGTGGAGATCATAAATAATTATGATAAAATGGCTATAACTTTTTGAAATCTCTTTTTCTCTGGAGCATGTAAGGATTTTTCTTCTTCTTTGAAATAAACACAGACCATTTAAGTGGCTAAATGAAGAACCTCTAAACCTAAAACACACTGAATATTTCAGTTAGCTTTAATTGTCAACTTGACAGAGCCTAGAGTCATCTGAGAAGACAATCTTAATTGAGGAATTACCTAGATCCAGTTTGCCTATATGTATAAATCTAGGAGACTGTCTGAAGTGTTGGTTGATGAAAAAGTACCTAGCAGATTGTGAGCAACAACATTCCTTGAACAGGTTTCTCAGGGTTGTATAAGAAACACAGTTAAGCATGTGCTGTGAACAACCAGCGGGCAAGCTGAATCCTTTGTGATGCCCAAATATTTCTTTAGCTGTGAAGTGAATTCTTTGGTCAGAAGTAATTCTGTGAGGATTAGCAAGCAGGCCAGCTTTCGAGTTCCTTCACTGGCTTCCATTTTTTGAAAGATTGTGACCTAGAAGCCAAATAAATACTTCCCTCTCTTAGGTTGCTTTTGGTCAGAATATTTTATCATAGTAACAGATTGGAAACTTTACCTAGATCTTCAACGTTTGAAGCTTGAAATTTGCTCTACACTCGATCCCCAATAATAGTTTGTATATCATCTAAAGCATCAATCTTTCTTCATTAGCCACTCATTTTGTATTAATCTGTCATTTTTCTTGCTATAATTTTACCCCCAAATCAATGTTTGAAGTTTCTTCCCATTTACCAATCTTTATATACACAGAATGGTAAAATTTTTTTGAGTTGGCAATGTACCCATTCCCAAGTGAGGTGCTAGAAGGCGAGAAAAGCTGAAGTTTGTCTTCATCTCTCTTACCACAAAATTGCCTCTATACATTGTAGGTATTGCTTCCTAACTTTTTTAAATCTCTATTGGTGATTTTGATGTTGAAAGTGGCCCCTGAGCAATGTTTAATGATACCAAGTACAAGAAAGCTTCAATGTGCTTTACAAAGAAAATGCATTTGTTAAAAAAGCTTCATTCAAGCATGAGTAATAGGGCTGCCTGTGAGTTTAATATTAGTGAGTCAACAATAGGAAATAAGGTGTCTAAGCAGAAACTCCCATTAAATGGGTTATTTAATGGTTGGATAAAATGGTGTGCTTGAACAGCTCTCTGGAATCTTATTCTTTATCTTCTATAGAACAGTGACTTTGTGCTGCTGGTATCTTCACTGAATCTAACAACTGGAAACAATGAAAAGCTAATGGCAGCTTTCATTAGGCTTCCCAGCAAAACCTTCGATTTCTAGGCTGTCTGGTAGTGGGAAAGAAGAGATGATATTTGAAATCACAGCCATGATAGTTCCTAAACACAGGTTTGTTTCCAGAAATCAGTTCCTTATGAGTTTAGCTGCTAACAATTGTATGTCATTGGTTTACTCAGTGATTACTCTCCAAGTGATGACAGCCACCACAACCTTACCCAAATCCAAATGATCTGATTCAAAATGAAAAGGCACAGATTGAACTGTAACATATCTGTGTTATTCTTGGAGTCACTGATCAATTTACTTAAAGCAACAGAGAAAATATGAGTTTGGAGAGTGAACATCGGCAACATTTAGTTAATTCTTGAACCATTAGGATAAGAACATTGTTCTACGTCATATAAGCTATCACCATCCCTCAAAGTTTTTCTTTTTGTGAAAGAAGGTCTCATGTGTCTTTCCTGAGCTCAGTAAGTAGCAGAGAATGACCTTGAATGTCTTTTCCTCTTGTGTGTATTACTCAAATGCTGGTATCATCTATGTATGCCACCATACTGGCTTTGTGTGGTGTTGGGGATCAAATATATGACTTCACACATACTCTGTATCTAAGGATATCTAAGTCTCTCTCTCTGTCTCCCTGTCTCTCTGTCTCTCTGTCTCTGTCTCTGTCTCTCTCTGTTTCTCTCTCTCTCTGTGTGTGTGTGTGTGTGTGTGTGTGTGTGTGTGTGTGTGTGTGTGTGTTTGTGTGCCTGTCTGTATGATAAAAAAGCACCCTGGCAAGTTAAACATAAAGAAAAAAGGTTATTTGACTCACAATTCCAGGCCACAGTTCATCATGGCAGGGGAATTTGAAGCAGTTACTTATAACCCCAGTCAGAAAAAAAAAAAGTGATAAATGTACGTACTTCAAATCTCAGTTCCATTTCCCATGCAGTCTAGAATCCCAGTCAAGAGATGGTTCCATCTATTGTGTGGGTTTTTCCAACTTCAGTTAGTACAGTGAAGATAAGGGTATTCTCAGACATCCATTTCCAGGGTCATTCTAGTCTCTGTCCCCTTGATAATTAAAGTTATGCTAGACCAACACCCTATGGAGTCATATACCTAATACCTGTGTCTCTCGGATTCACCTTTTAATGCTAGGAAAGTCAATTAATACCTCTTAATGGATGGATGTTACACACTCAGCTTTGACTAAGTGTGACCTCTTTTCCTCATTTTCACCACAGAAACCAGCTAACAAAAACTGATATACTTATCAGGTACACAGTTATATAAGCAAGTGTTAGTTTATCTCACTGAGTTGACCTCACATGTCCTCTCTTTCCACACAAAGGCATGCTCATCACTGCTGTCTTCCTGCCTTTCACATCTTCATCTTTATGTGTTTCCTTCCCTACAAGTTATTTAGAATTTCATTCACATGCTTCTCTGCTTTCTTTGTTCCTTGGAATTGGTGCCGACTACTGAAATAATTTCTAAGTAATGTTAATGATCTTCCAAATGTCTGTTCTACTCTGACGCTCAAGACAAAACTTCCACCATTTGCTGAATCCCTCATCTACTTCCAATCAGAGAAACAAGTCTTTGGTGTTTTATAAGATTTGTTAAAGCATAAGCTTTGTCTTCAGTTTTTCTGATGAACCCAAATTGTGCTACTTATTGTCAGTCTTCAAAAAAGTCGCATATATTTAAGAATAAAAATAAACAGCTATTTCTAAGAGATTTTTGTTGTTGTTTAACTCATTGTAAGCATGTGTGTATGTGTATGTGCACAAGTGCACAAGTACATTCATGCATGTGTGTGCGTGTGTGTTTGTGTGTATATGTGTGTGTGCCATAGAATGCTTGTGGAGATCAAAGGTGATTTTTGGAGAATGAAGTTATTTCCTTTCCACTGTTTGAGGGCTGAAGTTTAAACACCAGCCTTTGGACTTGTTACATTACCTACTGCACCATCCATGTTGCTGACCCTCAAAGAATTGTTTCAAAAGCTGAAAATTAATCCATATAAGGCATTCAATACATCTTTCAGATGGTGGATACTTAAGAAAGAAGACAGTGTTATAAATATCTGCAATGTAGTTACCTTTCTGAATGTTTTTAAGAGCCAGAGTAAGTACTCAAGGATGTAGATGTTTTATTATCTAGAGCTTTCTATCTGCATCCTGACTTCACATTGGGCTGAGCTGCTTGCTGCCAGCCCAAAGAGAAGGTGGAAAAGAGCATTTTGTAAAGTTAAAAGCAACTGGCACAAGTAAGCAGAAAGCTACAGCTCTCTTCGACCCCACAAGTATCTCCTTTCTGATCTACTGCCCAGAAAGTCTTTTGCAGTTCCCTTTAACCCATCTAGGCTGGAACAGTAATAAGTAAGATTTGAAAGCGTGGCTGTGAAGCAGCAAAGCTCCCAGTATGGTGGAATTTAATAATGTAACAATTCCTTTTTGAATAGGAAATAACTCTTAAAAGATTTCTTTTTATGTAATTCCAGGCTCAGAGCAAGATCCTCTTTCCGTCTCCTGAATTTATTCTGTGCGTCTTCTCACCTGCTCCCTGAGCATCGACTCTCTGTGTTTTCACAGCCTGGCTGAGAAAGCACAGTTCTCAATTTCCTCATGGAAAATGCAAATGGCCACCAGAGCTGAAGAACAAGGTTAATAAATACAATAGTGATTAACAATGATAATGAGTTTCACTTACTTAATAGGTCTTTGTCCAAAGTTAAGTTCATTTAATTCATTAGTCAGAAACTTCACAGGCTATAGTGTCTCCGTTTAACCATAGTATAAAAAAGATTATATTAGTATCTCAATAAACAGATGATGTGTTTGTTACCTCCCTCATTGCTGCAGCAAACCACCTCACAAAAACAGATTAAAGAAGGTAGGTAAGATTCAGCATGCTGCTCAAGGGGATTTAGTCCACTTTTGGTAAGGAGCTTATGGTAGCAGGACCTTGAGGTGACCCATCACATGGCAAGCACATAGATGAATGTCTGGAAATGTTGTGTTTATCCAATTTTTTTTTCTGAGGATTTTTCTTTTTTTTTCCATTCAAAGATTTACACTTCCTCCCCTCCTCCCATTCCTCTCCTGCTCCCTCACTCACCCTCCTCCCTTCCCTCTCTTCTTAAGAGAGGACAGGGAACCCTGAACTGTGGGAAGTCCAAGACCATCCCTGCTACATGCAGGCCTAGGAAGCAGTACATCCAAATACACCAGGGTCCCGAAAAGTCAGTACATGCAGTAGAAACAACTCCCAGTGCCTGTATCAATATAGGAGCAGGGAAGGAGGTATCCAATTATTCTTTATCAATAAAAACTAGTAAGTCAGATATGGGATTAAGAACCTGAGTGATCAGAGAAGTGGTGGAAAAGCGACTAGTGACCTATCTCTTACATTCTTATTCTAAAAAGGACTAAGATCCTCT
The DNA here is from genome assembly GCF_982192425.1 of Myodes glareolus. Taxonomy (NCBI): domain Eukaryota; kingdom Metazoa; phylum Chordata; class Mammalia; order Rodentia; family Cricetidae; genus Myodes; species Myodes glareolus. The sequence goes on along the minus strand of NC_142031.1, from coordinate 34,981,188 downwards.
CTAAGCCCTGCCTTACTATTTCCTGTCTATCGGTCCTCAATCCTCCAAAACCTCTATGGTTAAAGTTGTTCATCTGGTAGATAGTTTGGCCCTCTGGTTCAAAGGAAACCTTATTGTTAGAATGCAATAAAAATATCACACCAGTAGTTCAGCTTGCTGCTCAAGAGGATACTGTCTACTACAATAAGGAACTTAGAGTGGCAGGAAGTTGAGGTGGCCAGTCACATGGCATCCACACAGATGAATGCTTGTGTTCATTTCACTTTATCCCTTTTTCAGTTCAGAAACATATCTCATGGATTGGAACTACCCACAATTAGAGTCCTTATGCCTATCTGAGGGATTTGATTGAGAAGTATTCCATACATAAATACAAGCATGACAAGCATGTATTTAACTCATAGTGGCATTATTTTGGTTATAGAGCCTTCAGGAGGCTCTGTTGGAGGAAGTACTTCACTGGAGGCAGGGTTTGAGGGTTTACAGCCTCACCCAGCCATCAGTTCACTCTCTGTGCTTCAGGCTTAAAGGAGAAGATGTGATCTCTCAGCTTCCTGCTTCCACCACCTGCTGCCATGCCTCCCCTTCATCTTGGACTGACTCTCTCTCTCTCTCTCTCTCTCTCTCTCTCTCTCTCTCGGTCTGTAGTCAAAATAAGGTCTTTCTTTTATAAGTAGCTTCTGGTCATTGTGTTTTATCACAACAACAGAAAACTAGCTGATACAACACTCCAAATAATCTTATCTAGAAAATGCCTCAGTCATATGTCCAAAGGTTTATTTGCATGGCGGTTCTAAATCCTATTAAGATTAGCCATCTCACACAGAGACACTAAGTCTGTGGTTTAACAACTAGCTTATAGCTAGTAAAATGAAGCAAAATGGTGAAGCAAGATTCAATGTCATAAGATGAGATGTCCCGTACCTCCTCTTTTTTCACAAGTAAAAAGAGCCTCTAAATAGTCACTCACTGCAGAAAATCAGATAAGAGTGTCAGCCATGTTTCTAGTTCCATTCTTCTTCTCTTCCCTGTTGTACAAGCTGAAAGTGTCTCTAAGTAGTCACTGGCTGCAGAAAATCTGGTCCTAATGTCAGCCTCATGTCTAGTTCCCTGCACAAAGAGTCAGTTAGATGTATGCATCATGAACAGGTGAGTCAGGGCCTATGAAGACGGTAATGTTTCATCAAGAAAGAGTAAGGAGTGTGCAAGCTGCATTGTCTATAGCTGTCATGTAAAGGAGGAGTCCTGTCACAAGGTGTCAGAAGACAAAGCTTGGTTTCCTTCACAGTGTTTAGCAAGAGCAAATCCCATGCTAGCCATAATGTTGGTCATTTGCGAGAATCAGGCATTTACTTTTTATAAACTTGTAGCATCTTTGACATTCCCTTGTTGAAGCATGCCATTTCATTTTGATTGAGTTAATAAATAATGTGTAAGATACTCATTGACCACCTGTAAGAGCAACCCTTTAGCCTAGGTCTCCAAAAAATTGTGGGGAAGAAAGCTAGATCTAAGGAATGTCAAAGTTCCAGGCAATTAGCATAATTTGTGTTTCTACCTTGGTCAAGAAGTTAGCTGGCATGGAGACAGACACTCTCTTAAAGGAAACTTCCTAGAGTTGATCCCTGCATCTTAGTCATGGATCTTCAACTGCTATGCAGACACAACATAACCAAGAAAACTTTCTATAAAATAAAGCATTGGACTGGGGGCTTTCTTAGAGTTTCAGAGGTCTAGTTCATCATGATCCTCGTAGGGAATTACAGCAGCATGGAAAGTGCTGTGGCGGAGCTGAGAGCTACAGACTTATCCACAAGCAGAGAACAAGAAGCACTGGGCCAGTTTGGGCTTTGAAAACCTCAAAGCCCATGCCCAGTAGCATACTTCTTCCAATAAGGTCACATCTCCTAATCTGTTTAATCCTATCAAAGAGTTTTACTCTCTGGTGACAAAGAATTCAAATGTGTGAGCCAAAGGAGGTCATTTTTATTCAAACTACCACAACCTAGGTGTGTATCTTTCTCTTATCTTTCATACATCTGATTTCATCCTTACTTTTCTTAGCCTCAAAAAAATTTTTTTCCTTGTGTTAAGAACATTAGAGACAGAATACAGAGTGTTGACTCAGTGGGTAAGACAGATTTTTCTAGAAGCATGATGACCTGATTTGAATCCTCAACAGCCACGTTGAAAGCAAACACAGCTGTGGATACCTGTAACACTAGCATTAGGAGACAGACAGGCAGACTCAGAAAAAGAGGGATTTTGGAAAACTGAGAGACCCTGCAGCAAGGATAAAAAGCAGAAAGTTGCAGAAGTTACTGAATATCCTCCTTTGACCCCTGTGTGCATTCTTACAGGTGTGTATAAGCACACACTCACATATATACAACACACATACAAACACACAAATAAATGCCAAATCCTATTTTGATATCATACCTAATTTCACTATATGCCTTCATTTACTCTTTTTCTGATATGGAGACAGAAGCTTAAAATGGGATCCAAATATTTTGATGTAAAATTGACAGTGATTCTCAAACATTTAAGACATAGATATGACTATAGACCTTTTTTCTTTTTTCATTAATTAAAAATTTTCAATTATTTTACATCTGATCTCAGTTTCTCCTCCCTCCTTTCCTCCTGCCTCCCTCATCTGTTTCTGTCCAAAAAAGGCACAGGCATACCATGGGTGTCAACAAAACATGACATATCAAGTTGAGGGAGCACTAAGCTTCCTCCTTTGTATCATGGCTGGGCTCTTGCCCAGAGAAGCAACCCAGTCTGAGGAATAGGTTCACCAGAACCAGCTCAATAATTAGGGACAGTCCCTGATCCCACTGGTAGGAGTCCCACAAATAGACCAAGCTATATAACTGTCACACTTATGTAGAAGATCTAGGTCCATACCATACAGGCTCCCTAACTGTCAATCCAGAGTCTGTGAACTCCTATGAGACCAGGTTAGTTGTTTCTGTGGGCTCCCTTGTGGTAATGTTGACAGTCGCCCAAGCTCATACAATCATTCCTCCCTCTCTTCAACAGGATTCCTGAAACTTGTCCAAGTGCTTGGCTAAGGAGCTCTACATTTGTTTGCATCTCTGGTGATACTTTGTGCTCTAATAAATCAAGCTTGCATAAAGATCAGAAGGCAGACCTAACCATTAGTTAACCATAGAAGTCTGGAGGTCTATACAAACAGGCAGGAAGTGATATGGCTGAGCAGAGAGAATAATACAATGAGGGAGGGGACAGGATTCAGGATTCAGTGTGAGGTTTTTAGAGACAGGATCTTGTCTTATTCAGTTTTAGGTAAAAAAAAAAAAATTCTATCTAGTGACTGCTGCTCTGCTTCTCTGATCTTTTAGCTTAAATCCTCAATATACAACTATGGGTTTCTATTATTAAGACCAATTAGAATCTGTGGTACATCCATCAGTTACTGGATGAAGGCTTCCTAATGACAATTAGGGTAGTCACCAATCTGTACAAGAGATGGCTAATTCAGACACCCTCCCCACTATCACTAGGAGTCTTAGCTAAGGTCGTCTTTGTGAATTCCTTGGAGTTTCCTTAGCTCAAGGTTTCTCTTTGACCCCAAAATATCCCCCCTGTGAAGACATCATTTTCATTACTCTCCTCCTCTATCACCCAACCAGACCCCTCATGTTCCCATGCAAGGTTTACCCAGGAGATCTCTTCTTTTTATCTTTCCCAGGGAAATCTATGCATCCCCTTTCAGGCCTTCCTTGCTACCTAGCCTCTCTGGGGCTGTGGACTATAGCATGGTTAGCCTTTACTTTCTGTCTCATATCCACTTATGAGTGACTCCATACAATGTTTGTCTTTCTGGGTCTGGTTTGCCTCACTCTGGATGATTTTTTTTTGCAATTCTATCCACTTCCCTTCACATTTCATGATGTCAATGATTTTACAGTTGAGTAATACTCCATCATTGTACCACACTTTCTTTATTCATTTCTTGGTTGAGGGACATCCAGGTTGTTTCCAGATTCTAGCTATCATGAATAACATTGCTATGAACATAGTTGATCAAGTGTCTTTGTGGTATGATTGAGCTTCCTTTGGATATATACCAAGATTGGTATAGCTGGGTCTTGAGAGAGCCTCAACTATGAATGTAGATTTTATGGATATTTCTTTATTTGTAAGTTTTAAAGCATGGCAATACTTTACAAACTTTAACGATAACATAGGTATGTTCTATAAAAAATTTAGTCCCTCTCTTTCTCTCCCTCCCTCCCTCTCATCTCTGTGCGTGTGTATCTATCCATGGGTTTGGATGAAAATGTATGTACATGTGTATACACATGTGGTGGCATGTATGTGTAAGTCAGCTAATAAATATTTTGATGTTCCTAAACACCTATCCAACATGTTTGTTTAAACAGGAATTTTGACAGGCATGGAATTCATCCCACAAATACACTTGTCTCACTTATCCTCACTAGCATCACAAGTATGTAACTCCATGTCCATATGTTTATGTGTTCAGGAGGAAAAAAAAGCAGGTTCCTATACTTGAACAGCAGCGCTTTACCAACTAAAATATTGGCTCAGTCCTAGAAATATTTCAAAAACTTGCAAATGAAAGTTCTGTAGTTGCTATTAGGGAGAAAATAGAAATGTCTTTATTTTGCAGATAACTTGCATCCTAACAACACTGACTCTGAGAGATAAAGTCCTCTTGTTTTCATCCAAGATACCTGTGATTGAGTAGATGGATGTTAGATGTTGTAGACACAATTTCAATGCATATAGGTGGTGACAGTAATAAGATGTCACTTAGATGTGAAGTGAGATAAGAAAGTGGGATGGATTTTTTCTGAGAATTCAAACACAGTCCAAGTTACCAGGCTCATCAACGAAGGGGTAAGGATGGAAGGGCTTTCATGAAGGTGCAGGTTCTTTCAAATAAGTTCTCCTTATAACCCCGCCCCCATAATTGTAGTACCATAGAATCTGAGAGAGGTACTCATTCATAAAGAGAGAGGAAAGATACACCACACAAGAAGTCCTTCTTACAGCAATGCTCAGGGACACCTGTCCTATTCACCTAATGCTATTCTGTTTAAAAGGGAAGCAAAAGAATTTGAACACAAAGCCTCATGGCTCTTCATCATGTGCGTAGAATATTCATGATTAAGCCTAGGATGCTACCTATGCTGAAACCACCATGCTCCAGGTGAAATAGTATTTTCCTGCTAATAGGATTTATTTATTTATTTATTAATAATTTCCACCTCCTCCCTTCCTTACCTAATAAAATTTCTTACATTAAAAAATTATTAAGCAAAAAAGTAAACAAAAGAGAAAGAAAACACAATCATTTATTATGTTCAAGGAGAAACATAAAAATATGGATAATATAAAAGACTTCTGTCAAAAATGATTATTCAAAAGTTTCTTCCCTGATTTGTAAGTGGTATGGGGGAGGAATGCAGATTCTTTTCTGGATTCTTTATGGATCTGTGGAACAACAAAAGATTGCAAATCAAGCCGGGACTTCTTATCACACAGTTGATGGACAAAAGGAGGGTACCAAATCACCATGAATAAAGAGGAGAAAATTGAAACCCAGACATGTCTAAAATGTGCCTTCCAGGAGACAACATTGATATAGATCAACCAAAAAAGAAATGGATAAATTCAGTTTTTAGGCAAACTCCAAGATTTTGCATTTGCATGGTGCTATTAAGTTTCTTCTTTCTCCCTCAGAAGACAACCACAGGAAATGGAGACTGCAGAATGGTTTTCCTCTTATTGAAATCTCATCATAACCAAAAGTTGTGATCAAACCCTTGTGTGTGGGAACTGCTCACTTCTCTGAGCCATCTTTTTTTATTACACCTCCAGGGGGAAAAGCACTTCCCTATCATATTTTCTTATAAGAATATTTCGATATTTGGAACTTATAACATACTAACTTAATTAACTATGTGTTTATGAAACAGAGATTTGAAAGACACATTTAAAACTTGAGTATGCCAAACTGTTGGGAGAAGAAATTATTTGCAGACAGTCACAGAATTTAGTGAAGGTCTCCATTTCCCCCAAAAGCTATCCTGTAGTTGGAGGCTACTCATTTCTCAGCCACTCAGACCTGAAATAAACACACAGAAACTGTATTATTACAACACGGCTTGGCCTATTAGCTCACACTGCTTATACCATAAACTCACCCATTTATATTAATCTGTGTATCACCATGTGGTTGTGGCCTACTGATAAGGTTCTGTCTGGCATCAGGCATCTGTCTCCTGTGGTGGCTTCATGGCTTCTCTTTGACTCTGCCCATTCTCTCCTCCTCTATCTGCTTGAAATTCATGCCTTACCCTACTCTCTGCACTATAATAGGCCCAAAGCAGCTTTATTATTAACCAATGGTATTCACAGCATACAGAGGGGAATCTCACATCACTGCCCCATATGTGATATCAAATAACATTTAAAAGCAGAAATATTTCTCCTAATTAGACCACTATTCCTGGTTAATCGCTATGAATTGTTTTATGATTCTGGAATTGTTAATATAAAATATCATACTATAAAACAATTTTTACTTATTTTCCACATCAGAAAAATGTTTAACAGATACTGCTATGAAGAAGCAGAAGATAGCATGTTCATGCATAACTGCTTACTAAATAGATCATTAGAAAAAGGTGGGAAGGAAAGACCACTAATAGGAGACCAGGAAGTGGAGCCAGTCTCCCATTAAGGAAACTTCAGGAGCAAGGTGCATGAGATCTTAACTTAAAATACTGTGCTACATTCAGGTAATCTGTGACCTTGACCAGGACGTTTTGATGACTCCTATTTGGAAGTATCTTATTTGTGTGATCTCTATTTGTATGTCATGTAATTTGTGTGCCTTCTACTTATGGGGCAAGGATGCACTACTTTAAATTACATGTACAAAAACTCTCACTAACTACTTAGAACTGCACCAGCAACCTGTTCTTTATTCCTTCACTTACTAAGTACACAATAAAAGTAGTTATTTCACATGAAGATCCTTCACAACCCATTTTTCTTTGTTGCATACTGTACCCTGATTGCTTTCTAACCTACTGGCCTTTTGTAAAGTGCTTAGTAAAGTATTTTTTAATATTAGATTTTAGAGGTTGGATAAGTTCACCACCCACCATCCCATCATTGTGCCTGTGGTGGCTGGTTGCCCAATCCACTAAAAACTCACAATGTTTGTGTGTTATGCTCTGTCTTTGTTTTTTTCATAAAATTTCTTAGTAGAAAATTTGGAATATATTTAAAAAAAATTGAAGGGTCCATAATCTTGACATAGACATCATTAGCATTTTGAGATCTTTCCATAAAGTCATTTCCCTAAGGAAAAATGTGTTTTAAAGTTGTATCTATAGAGTAAATGAAATCAATCTCTGACAGGAAGAGTCAAGTGTCATTGTGTGTGGTGAAGTGGCCAGATCCTAGATGAGTGCTCGCAATAACTAAGAAATACATTGAGTCAGTGAGAGTTTCTGATGTTACTTTGATCCAGCCAGAAACGTGAAGAGCTGGAGTACAAAAAAAAACAAAAACAAAAAAACGTTAAGATGGGAATTCATAGAATTTTAGAGAAAGAAGAGACTCCATGCCACCCAAGAACAACTTTATAACACTGGTGTAAGCATTAATTTTAAGATGAACTTTTGTTCATATTTCTAATTCTTTTCAGAGTAACATCTTAAAAAATGTTTTAGAGAAGTTAAACAATAACAATGATACTAAAGAAACAAGAAACAAGCAAAAAACAAAACAAACAAAAACTGTTGGTTTATGTCGTTTCTTTTCCAGTGTCAATGTGCCCTCACACAAATAGCTGCGAATGGTTTAGAAATAAAAAAAAAAAAAAATCTTACTGCTTCTTTTGAGTTAGGATTAAAATTCTATTCTCCAAAGCACTCACATGATAAATGTTGGTCCAGAGATCAAAATTCGAGAACCAATAATCTGGGGGATAATAACATTCCCTCTCTCTCCTCTCTCTCCTCCCTATTTCTCCTTTCTCCTGTCATGCTTTCCTTCTCCTTTTTTTCTTGCTGTTGTCAGCACAGTTCTCATCTTGACAATTCCTAGGAACACATGCATAGTCCTTTTATTATGTGTGTCATTTTAGAATGTCCATAAAAGTCGATAAACATGATTTCCAGTAAAACTTCTATGATATTAAATTGCCTTTATGTTGCATAGCAAGCAGCATTATGATTTTCAGGTAATGTCTTGACCAAATTCTTTTCATAGAGGGAAGCTTTTACTAAAATTTATGAAGACTCCTAGTCCAATGGCTCACCAATTCTCTTCCTCAATTGTATTGGAACAATGTACCATAAATATAATGCCTAAGCAAGCAGGATAGAGAATCCTGACTGTTAATTTGAATTTTTGTAGTCTGTGGACATCACCATTATCTTGCTAGCTCTCCATTTTATATAATACATTAATTATGGCAATGCACTATGGACAAGAAAAACATGTTATCTACTAATCCAAGAGAAAAAAACACAAAAGAAAAACAAATTTTTTACTTTCTATTGGAGAGTGGAAGAGATAATATCAAAAGATGTTTTGTCTTTTAAGTTATTTTTCTATCCTTCCTTTCACTGGTTATTAAGCACCAAATAAGTTCAATGATTTGCCTTCTCACTAGATTAGTAGTACCTACACCGTACAACATGGATTCCCACTATAAAAACAAAACATCAGCGGACCATGTACAATACATGTTTCCAAGCAGTTCCCATAATAGTTCCACCCACAAGATGAAGATTTTCTTTGTGGTATAGGTTCATTTAACAATGCTCTTCTCAGTAGGTATCACAATCCCTAACTTCAAACTCTACTACATTGATACAGTACTGAAAACAGCCTGGTATTGCCATAAAAAAGACCAATTGAACCGAATTAAAGACTCAGATATTAATCCAAACACCTATGAACACCTGATTTTTGACAAAGAAGCAAAATATATAAAAAGTAAAAAAGAAAGCATATTCAACAAATGGTTCTGGCATAACTGGATATCAACATGTAGAAGAATAAAAATAGACCCATATCTATTACTGTGCACAAAACTCAAATTCAAATGGATCAAAGACCTCAACATAAAGCCAACCACACTGAACCTCATAGAAGAGAAAGTGGAAAGTGCACTTGAACTCATTGGCAAAGGAGACTACTTCCTAAATATAAGCCTAGTAGCACAGACACTGAGAAAAATTAATAAATGGGACTTCCTGATACTAAGAAACTCTAGTAAAGCAAAGGACATAGTCAACAAAACAAAATGGCAGTCTACACAATGGGAAAAATTCTTCACCAGCCCAGCATCAGATAGAGGGCTGATCTCCAAAATATACAGAGAACTCAAGAAATTGGTCATCAGAAGAACAAATAATTCAGTAAAAAAAAAAATGGAGTACAGACCTAAACAGAAAACTCTCAACAAAGGAATCTAAAATAGCTGAAAGACTCTTAAGGAAATGTTCAACATCCTTAGCCATCAAGAAACTGAAAATCAAAACAACTTTGAGATTCCAACACCTGTAAGAATGGCCAAGATCAAAAGCATCGATGAAAATTTATGCAGGAGAGGGTGTGGGGTAAAGTGAACATTTCTGGTGGGAGTGCAAACTGGTATAGCCCCTTTGGATACCAGTATGGCAATTTCTCAGAAAATTAGGAAACATCCTTCCTCAAGACCCAGCAATATCACTTTTGGGTATATACCCAAAGAATGCTCAATTGTACCACAAGGACATGAGCTCAACTATGTTCACAGCAGCATTGCTTATCATAGCCAGAACCTCCTTGACTGAAGAATGGATAAGGAAAATGTAGTATATTTACACAATGGAGCACTACACAGAAAAAAAATGACATCTTGAATTTTGCAGGAAAATGGATGGAGTTAGAAAACATTATTTTTACCGCTGAGTAAAACTCTAATGTATATATGTTCCACGCCTTCTTTAACCATTCTTCTATTGAGGGGCACCTAGGTTGTTTCCAGGTTCTGGCTATTACAAATAGTGCTGCTATGAACATAGTAGAACAAATGCTTTTGTAGTATGATAGGGCATCTCTTGGTTATATTCCCAAGAGTGGAATTGCTGGGTCTTGAGGGAGGTTGACTCCCAGTTTCCTGAGAAACCGCCACACTGATTTCCACAGTGTCTGCACAAGTTTGCATTCCCACCAACAATGGATGAGAGTTCCCCTCTCTCCACATCCTCTCCAGCATAGGCTATCATTGGTGTTTCTGACTTTAGCTAATCTGACAGGTGTAAAATGGTATCTCATAGTTGTTTTGATTTGCATTTCCCTGATCGCTAAGGATGTTGAGAATGACCTTAAGTGTCTTTTGGCTATTTGAAGTTCTTCTGTTGAGAATTCTCTGTTCAGATCAGCACCCCATTTTTTAATTGGGTTAATTAGAGTTTTATTGTCTAGTTTCTTGAGTTCTTTGTATATTTTTGAGATCAGGCCTTTATCTGATGAGGGGTTGGTGAAGATCTTCTCCCAGTCAGAAGGTAGTCGTTTTGTCTTACTGACGGTGTTCTTTGCTTTACAGAAGCTTCTCAGTTTCAGGAGGTCCCATTTATCCATTGATTCTCTTATTGTCTGTGCTACTGGGGTTCTACCTAGGAAGTGGTCTTCTGTGCCTATGTCTTGTAGACTACTTCCCACTTTCTCTTCTATCAGGTTCAAAGTGGTCAGATTAATGCTGAGGTCTTTAATCCATTTGGACTTGATTTTTGTGCATGGTGATAGATATGGATCTACTTTCATTCTTCTAAAAAACAATGACATCTTGAATTTTGCATGCAAATGGATGGACATAGAACACGCTTTACTGAGTGAGGTAAACCAGACCCAAAAAGAGGAATATGGTATGTATTCACTCATAAGTGGATTCTAACCATAATTAAAGGTCTTTGAGCCTATTATTCGTGATCCTAGAGAAGCTAAATAAGAAGGTGAACCTGAAGAAAATCATATAGTTATCCTCCTGGAGATTGGAAATAGACAAGAGTCCCAGGTAACCTCGGGTGCATGGGGGGGTGGGAGGGTTGTTGGAAGGGGAGAGGGTGAGAGAGAAGGGAGTAGGGGAGGAATGGGGAAAGCTCGGTGGACTGGGATGGGGTGGAGGGAGGAAGGATGGATATGGGATCAGGGAAGAATATATCTCAACTAAGGGAGTCATTTTAGGGTTTACAAGAGACTTGATTATAAATGGGATCCCAGGTCCAAGGAGAGATCCCCAGATTGTTCTCTGGACAGAGGAGAGGATGCCTGAACCGGCCTTGTCCTATAACCATACTGATGAAGATTTTGCTTATCACCATAGAACCTTCATCTGGCGAAGGATGGAGATAGAGACAGAGACCCACATTGGAACACTGGACTTAACTCCCTAGGTCCAAATGAGAAGCAAAAGGAAAGAGAACGTGAGCAAAGCAGGCAAGACCAGAGGGAACCTTCATCCGACGATGGATGGCGATACAGACGGAGACCCACATTGGAGCACCGGACTGAGCCCCTCAAGGTCCCAATGAGGAGCAGAAGGAGGAAGAACATGAAAAAGGAAATCAGGACCGCGAGGGGTGTGATCACCCACTGATACAAGGGGACTGATCTAATGAGAGTTCACCAAGGCCAGTTGGACTGGGACTGAAAGAGCACGTGATCCAAACAGATTCTCTGAATGTGGCTGGCCCGGAGTCTTTCTGAAAAGCCATAGACAATGACACTGAGACTTGTTTCCTCTGCATATACTGGATTTTTGGGATCCAGTCTGTTTGGATACTCACCTTCCTGGACCTGGAGGGAGGGGGGAGGATCTTGAACTTCCCACAGGGCAGGAAACACTGACTGCTCTTAGGGATGGAGAGGGAGGAGGAGGGGGAGTGGGGGGAGTATGAGGGTGTTGGGAAGATGGGCAGAAATGGAAACTTTTATAATTTAATAAACTTTGAAAAAAAATTAAATCCTGCCATTTTACCAATAAAAAAAAGAAAACATTATTTTGAGTGAAGTAACCCAGACATAGAAAAACAATTATCCCATGTACTTACTTATAGGTGGTTTTTAAACATAAAGCAAAGAAAACCAGCCTACATACTACAATCCCAGAGAACTTAGACAACAATGAGAATGCTAAGAGAGACTTACATAGATCTAATCAAAATTCAACTCATCCCTTGGTTTCAGTTAAGGAAAAAGTCTCTCTCTCTCTCTCTCTTTCTCTCTCTCTCTCTCTCTCTCTCTCTCCTCTCTTTCACTCTCTGTCTCTCTCTCTCCTCTCTCCTTTTCTTCAGTCTGGATACTTTATATCTTAATCAAGCCATTTTGTGGCTTATCCTTTCCCCCATACTCTGCATATGAGAAAAAAAATTATATTGCCTCTTGACTGAGACAGAGGCAAGAATTGACTTAGAAATAGAAGTTCAGAGACTCGCATTCTTTCCATGAACCAATAAAATGTCAGCCAGTGATTAGAACTGGTTGCAAGCAGGTTTCTGTAACTGAGCAAACACAACTTCAAAGGATGCTTTAAGGTCCAAATGAAATTGCTCAGTGATGACTAGTAGCAGAGCAGTATTAGGATCAAAATAAGCACAGTATATTCTCTGCCCTGGGCATTATTTCTAATTCTGACACTCTAAGTTTTTAGAGGTAGTGTTCAGACTTGATAAGCAGGTTTATACGTGAAATGTACTGTCTTTACAGTTTTGCTTTTATGGTTAAAGCAAGAAAACAACAGCTCATAGTGACTAAGCATTTCAACTGCCACTGATATGTCTCACCAGCTGACACCAGCGTCAGAACTGAAGGTGAAAATTGTAGTAGTGGTTATGTTGGAGGTATTCTGCCTTAGACTACATGTTATTAGCATGTAGAATATCTAGAAATATTAATGAAGCCTATAAGGAGGAAGCCATCGAAGAAAAACAATCAGATTTTTATGTTTAATGATATCTGAAGAGATATGGGAGATTTTCTTGTTTCCATTTTTTTAGAGTTATTTCATGATACAGAAATCCTTTTGCAAAGAATGAATAAAAGAAAGGATCGAACAATTAGCAGAGTCCATTGTCTAAGTGCATTTTTCCTTTAGATGTCCCTGAAAAAGAATTTCCTTTGTGTCCCACTTTTCCTCATTGAGTACAGTTGGGAACCAAGATCGACTGCTTACACTTCAGTGGTATTATCATCAGAGGAACAATTTCAAGACACGTCCTAATTACACAGTGAGCTCCTTAGAGTGGGGAATATCTTCAATTACAGCTCTCTTGATTAAATTTATAACTCATCTCTCTCCTACCCAAAAGTTGTCATAAATGATTGTTAGATAACTTCTGTGATTCCCTTACCACCTACAAAATGCCAGCCTCAGAATAGTAATATCTAAGGTGGCTTTGTGGCACTTGGGTGCTTAGAATGCTCAGTCAACCATCATTATCCTTAGCAGTATTTATTATCATTTATAATATCTTTGACAGTTTTCAAATAAGAAAACTAATGTGAGTTTTGTCCATGTTTTAAGTAATCATCAGTGATAGGTTTGACATCACTCCCTAAGGGTGCTTCCTTCCTCACCTACATGGGCATTTCTGACCATAGATGTGCGATGGTCACTAGCACCTTTAATGTTGGAGCATTTAATGAGGAGAATAGCCCCTATTTTGCAATTGTAAAATCTAAGGGAATAATGAAAACTAAGATTCTCTCTGTAGAGAAACTAAACATGTCTTACAGAAAGTTCCAAATTAAATATGTGAGGAAGCCAGAATTTGAACCCCCAGGTTAGTGATTTAGTCTTATTCAGTATATCAAATGCCAATCACACTCACAGATTTCACTTCAACAAATGAGTAATATGACAACATTTAATATGTTAAGTTATATTGCTGAGAAACCAATTTGCTAACATCCAATGACCATTGACCAGACATCTGTCTACATGTCTATTCTGAGTTCTGAATTACTAGGGTAGGGTTGAAAACACCATTCCTGATGTGCTGTAGCTATTGGCTACTGTTTGGTTTTTCCAGCAGAAAGCACCAAGAAGAGATGAGACACTAGAAGAAATGGACTAGATCTCTCCTTGTGGCTCTCACATATTTCCCCCAATGCAGCAGGAGACACAAGGGTATTGTAAATTCCAGAACCCCTAAGCAAGTTAGTAGGTCCTCTGCAGGTTTTCCAGGGTAAGAGGATAACATCTTCAGAAGCAGAGGGGCAAAGTAACTGAAAGCCCAGGGAATGTATCAATTCATCTCATAGTGACACACTGAAGAAGGACTCTACAAAAGAAATCCCACATTAGCTCAGAATTGAGTATAATAAAAAGTTATTTGTTGAGGAGTGGACTCACAGATCACAATCCTCTGCTGGAATGGGGAACAGCAACCAAATCCCACAGCCAGAAAAGAGGCTGGACATGAACTTTACATTGGCATATACGATATAAGAGGCCATGCTCAAGTGGGTGGTTAACTTAAGGACTACTGGTGGTAGGAATTCCTACAGCAACACACAATTTTTTTCCTCATGAGCCTATCTTGCTTCAACCCTCCAGTCCTTCCAATACATAAGTTAACAATGGTACCATCTCCAAATATTTAGCTAGGAGGTTCTCCTGATTGGATTGAAAGTAAAATCGAATGACTGATTGTTAATGGTTAAAAACAGTTAACAGTCAATAGTTGGCTGTTAATTATTGGGAAAAGCAATTTGTGGTGTCATTGGCTGGTGTGGGAGAATTGTCTGTATTCTGTCAATCATATTTTAATAAAACTGCTGATTGGTCAGGCAGGCAGTATAGGTGGGAAAGCCAGACAGGAAGTAGGGGTGGAGCAAAGAGACTGGGAGTATTCTGGGAAGCAGGAAGCTCTCCGCCACTCCTGCGCAGACCACCGAAGAGGCAGCATGTAACTTGCCCAGCTGAAAAAGGTACGGAGCCATATGGCTAACATAGATAAGGATAATGGGGTAATGTGTGTCATAAGAACTAATAAGAAGCTTGACCTAATGGTCCAATCACTTTATAACCTAATGTAGACTCTGTGAGATTTTCTTTGGGACTTGCCGGCTGTGGGGTACTGGGTGGGACAGAAACCCCAACAAGCCGACCCTACAATTCGCATTGGTAAATGATTTGGTTTAGATTGTAAATGGCCTATGCAAGCCTTCTATTACTAAAACTGCAATGATCAACTTAAAAAAAATCTATTCTACTCATTGCTGTAGAGGGTTCTATGATCAGTTGGTCCCACTGTATCTGGGCCTGTAGTAAAACAGTTGTAGATCCAGAGGCTGTCCTCCAGCTAGTCCAAAAATGGCTAGCTATAAACAGAAAGTTCAAAAACTCAGAAGTTGCTCAGTCTACAAGGATGGATGTCTTGGCTGGTCTTTGATATATGCTAGAATCCCGTTGAAGTAGATATTAATGTCAGTGAAGGATTGGGCTTGCTATTGAATGTAAAAACAAGCAGGCAAAGACCAAATGATTTCTTCTTCCATGGCCTAATGGAGGTTTCCAGCAGAAAACCTGGCCCAGATTAGATCTGGAATAAAGGTTTGTCTTCCTACCTCAAAGATACAGATTTGAAGTAGTTCTTCCCACTTCAAATTATACAGAAATGCCTCAAAGATGTGCCCTCTAATTTTTGGTTTTAATTCATCCCAAATGTAATCAAGTTGATGACCAAGAAAAGACATTATACCCGATTAATTGCATTGCATAAAGAAAAGTTGTTTTGCAAAATAATGATAATTTAAAAAAAGAAAAAAATAGTTGCAGATCATAATGGGTGAGTAGACTGGGGAGCAAGATAAGCAATGCTGTCTACCTCATGTATACGTGAGAAAAAGAGAACAATAAACAGATAGGAGTGTGGAGTGCCATCAAGCGCATGACCCCAATGACCTAAGACTCCATTTAGCCTTCACCAATCCTAAAAGTTTATAGTCTTCTCCACCAAAGTCAAGCTGGAGGCAAGTCTTTAATACACGAGACTTAGAGAACATGCTAGAATTAAACTATAGCATGAAGAGATTGGTGATGTTTTCACATATTTAGTGGTAGCTCTCATAATAAATTTTCTGTCAACTTGACTCAAACCTAGAGTTACCTGGGAAGAGAAACTCACAATTGAAAATTTCTTAGATTAAGTTGGCCATTTACCATGTTTGCATGCCATTCTTTCAATTAATAACTTATTTAAATGGACACAGCCCACTGTAGCTCTCAAGTAGTCCCAGGTTCTAAAGAAAAACAAGGCAGTAAGCAGAATTTCCCAATTGGCTCTGCTTGAGTTCCTGAATCCATGTTTCTCCTTGTGTTTTTGCCCTGACTTTCTTCAATAATGTGTTATGATAGGGGAATATAAGCCAAATAAACCCTTTATTTCCTCAGGTTACACCATTTATCACAGCTACAGAAATCAAACTAGAACATTGGCTTAGCGTGAGGTATATTTTAAAGATAAGACACAGGAGACCAGGTATTGAGTAATTAGTCCACTACAGTAATTGTGATTAGAGAGATTTATGTGACTACCTGGCTATTTCCAACTATAGTCTTTACAGAACAAACTGCAGTGCATTATACAATATTCCCAAAATAGTAGCCTTTCTTTAATAGACATGGAATTGAGGTACTTGAGAATTAAGTATCAAATCTGAAGTTCCAATGGAAGTTACTGGCCTGTGCCAAGCCACTTATATCTAGGTCAGTGAGCATCAAGGGAAAGGACCTACACTTGAGAAAGATGTTGAGTTGTTTTTAGATAAATGAGATGACTTAAAATTACCAAGTACTGATTGAATCTATCTTTACAGAAGAATTCATCCCTTCTTTTCTGCCTGAAAAAAAAAAAACTTTTTCCAAGTTAAAGACCTGTAATTGCCTCGCTTAAGGAAATTATATCTAAGTGGGAGACAGAATGTCTTCTACATGATTTCTTTTTGTCTTTACAATGAATGCCAAAGTTAGAATGCATCACATTCCAGTCAGAAAAGGGCAATGTCTGATCCAGGAGAAGATGATTCATACATTGAAAGAATTACAGGGTTTGCTAAATTGTATTAAGAAAAATACATGGTATTTATCACAATTGTGGATGCAGTCTATTAACTTAAAGAGATGGAGACATTTCTAAAGGGAATAGGGTCTTGTGAAGGAGCTAGATGATTCTATGATTAAACAAATCTCCTTCCTCCCTGTACACCAATCTGGCTACTCTACCATGGTAGATATCAGTAACAGGGCACATGAATTGTGTTGAGTCAGAAAGGTTGTTTCCATAATCCACCATCACAATGGTCTGTCCCTATATAAACCCCTCTCCAAGCATGACAGAAATTTGCTGAAAGTGACCTCACTATTGACTAAACCCTCAATATGTGTTTCTCTTAAACTCACTGTACTGCACTTATTTTTTATCTGCTATTGTTGGTTACTTTTCTCACTTGTGTGAAAAAATATCAGGAAAACAACAGAAGAAATGAATTTATTTGTGCATACAGTTTGAGAGCACAGTTCCATATGCCGTGGAAGGCATGACAGGAGGAGAATGAAGTAGCTGGTAACTTTGTATCTGTAGTCAGGAAGAAGAGTGGGTAGACGAGCAGGAGGGAGAAGGCCCAAGTAAAGCTCACCTTCTCCTTTTCCTTTTAGTTTTATTTTGGTGTTTTCCCTTTTTTGTTAAGAATTTTAAAAATACACTTTTTCTCATTTTACATAGCTTTCCCCATTTCCACTCCCTTCCCTCCTCCTGCTTCCTTTACCTTCCCTCCACCCTACCTCCCTATCTACTTCTCAGATAGAGTAAGACTTTCCACAGGAATTCAACTAAAGTCTGACACTTCACTCTGAGGCAAGAGAGCCCTCCCACCTATCTAGGCTGAGTGGTATTTCTCTGAAAAGAGTGTGTTCCCATATACCAATTCAAGAACTAGGGATAAATCCTTGTCCTACTGTCAGCGGCCCCACAGACTGTTAAAGCCTCACAACTGTCCCCCACATTCAGTGGGCCAAATTTGGTCCTACACAGGTTAGTTGGCTATCAGTCCAGACTCAGTGAGCTCTCACTAGTTCAAGTCAACTGGTTCTTTTTGTAGGAATCCTCTTCATGGTCTTGATGCCTTTGCTCAGATTATTGCTCCTCCTTCTCTAGGGCTGGTCTCAGTTAGCTTGGTACAGTGCTTCGCTGTAAATCTCAGTATCTAGCAGGAATAGGAAATCGATACACAAGGGAACCAACTGATTGTTAGCAGAACTGATAAGACATGGGAAAGAGCGTTTATTCATGGGGATGGCAAGAAACTGTGCTTCCTTTATAGAAAAATTCCAGCTGATAACTGAAGAGTGATGGAGTCTCACCATTTCTAAAGTCCTAATAAAAGTCTGGATTTAGCTAAGGACCATCAACCAAAGCATCTGAAAGTATCTGATTGAGAAAAAGGTGATGAGAACTTCGTATCAGATGGATCACAAGGACAGCACCTCCACTGACCAAGGGGTCTTCCCAGTGTAAAGCAATAATATACAACACTACCAGTGAGGTATTCCTGTCAGAAATGTACCCTTAAGTTGACAGAGCCTCTGGGTCTAGTTAAGTGTTACGAAAAAATATGAGAAAAAAAAAAACCAGTCGAACCAATCAAGGGAAGGCTGTCTGTCAAATTTGGAACACTGGGGATTCTACCAAGTAAGAACTGCATTCTTCAACAAGTAAAGGGAAGAAAAGTAGGGAAGAGGGGCTGAAGGTGTAGTCAAGTGGTCACGTTCTTGGCCAACCTATTTGAAGGCCTAGGTCTGATCTCCAGTAATGAAAAGATCTCTTATATTTCATAAAAGCCCTAAGAGACACACCAAGTAAATGTAGTGCATGAACTCTGGACCATTCTTTGAACAAGCTTACTGCTAAAAATCGAAGAAGGGACTTTGTTGACTCCCAAGGGAGGCCTTACCTCCTCTGAGGAGTGGGTGGGAGGTGGGATGGGTGGAGGTGGGAGAGCCATGAAAAAGAGAAGGGAGGAACTGAGGCTAGTATTAAAATTCAAAATATTCTAAATAAAAAAAAAATAGAAGCTAGGCACAGTGGCACACACCTTTAATCCAAGTACTAGAGAGGCAGGGCCGGAACAGCCTGGTCTACACAGAGTCCCAGGATAGTCAGGATTACACTGAGAGATACCCTACCTCAAAAAGGGAGGGGTAAGAAAGAAAAGGAATACTGACTGGGATTACTTTTCATGTATTTCAATGTGATAATTAAATTCATATTTTTTTGTTTTTTGAGACAGGGTTTCTCTGTGTCTTTGGAGCCTGGAAATTAATATTTTATTATAGAGAAAAGAATACTATGGGGAAAATTAAAAAAATAAAAAAAATCTCAGTATCTGCTTCCATCAATTGCTGGTTGAAGGTTCTATAATGACAATGAAGTAGTCATAAGACTGATTACGCCAATTTAGATGTCCTCTCCACTGTTGGTGAGAATCTTAGCTGGGGTCATCCTTTAAAAAGGTACACAATGGAGTACTACTCAGAGGTAAAGAAAAACAATGACATCTTGAGATATGTATACAAATGGGTGGAACAAGACAAAAAAATTCTAAGTGAGGTAACTCAGACCCAGATAGACAAATATGGAATGTCCTTACTCATAAGTGAATATTAGATGTAAAACAAAGGATAACCAGCCTATACTCCATAATCCCAGAGAAGCTAAGTAACAAAGAGAACCCTAAGAGAGATGTACATGGATCTCCTTGGGAAGGGGAAACAGACAAGTACTCACAAGAAAATGAGTGGGGGAAAAAGAGTGATCAAGGAGGGGGATAAAAGAAGGGGAGGGAGGAGGAGAACATGAGCAAATAGGATGATCAAGAAGAGGTAAGGACAGTGGGAGAGGGAAAGGAAAGACATATCTTTATAAGAAATATCTTGATTGAGGGAGACATTAAAGTGTTATCGAGAGACAAAGCACTAGGGAAATTCCCAGGGATCATGTTCTCCTTATTGTTAAAGTCAAGGACCCCAGTCATGGGATAGTGTCACACACATTTCAAAGAGATGCTTGATAAATTATTCTAGATTCTTTGATAAGTATTAGCAATGACATCTGTCCATCATTGTTTGCCTACTAGTTTCTTGAGAATTAATTGTTTATCTTTCACCTACTTAGAGTTATTCTTGACATGGGTGTCATATTCAATAAATAGCAGTTTAAAGCTGTTGAGTTTAGAAATCTTAGTACATGTTGATTTCCTTTTATGAGATATTCATATTCCTGAAGATACGTCTAAAGAGCAAGAGCTTTAAAACTGAAAATGTAGACTCACTAGTTGTGAAATATTAAATAGGAGAATTTGTAGGAGATAGGAGAATTTGTAGGAAATAGGAGAAGCAAGATGTACAACAGATTACTCCTCAGATTCCTACCTGAACAGGCAAGTGTGTTGCAAATAAACTCTTGTTGGAATGGAGTTGTGCCTACTTGTTTCTCATATATGAATAGTCCTGCAGCATCAGATAGGTGCAATATGGTGTGCATTTACACCATCAGCAGGGCTAAAATCTCTTAATTTCTGGTGCTTTTGTAAAACTGTGCCAACTCATGCTTTATACTATGAAAACTGCTTTTTGATGTATTTGTTATTTATTTCATATAAGTCATGTATTTTGTTCTACGCATGGCAGAAATCTCCTGTAATCTCAGCGCTCAGAAGGATGAGACAGAAGACTTGTGAGCTTGATACCAGCCTGGGTTACAAGGCAAGACCTTGTTTGCAAAACAAAAGTCCAACAAGCAAGGTATTACAATTTCTATGTGCCTTTTGAGGAAACAGGAGAACAACAAAAATCCTCCTCGAAAGTGTTTGTAGAACACAAAAGACTGTGAAAGACATTAAAAAAGACCATAAAGTTCTAAGTACTAGTGATAAAGGAAAGAGAGCACATTCCCGATATGAATAACTAATTGACTGTAGGAAGGTAGTAAAGTCATGATGGATTCAGTTCTGTGTTTTGAGAATAAATAATAACATGATGAAATTGTTTTTTTTCTCTCATTGTGAGGTACAAACATGCCAGTGGCTCTTGATTCCTCTTCCTACACATTCCTCATCCATTCTGTGCAGCACGTATTACTGAAAATGCTCCATTTTAGTTTTTCTCAACTTAATAGAGGAGCATAATTCTGAGGTAATATCTACATACGGTTTTTAAGCCATTTTCCCCTTCAGCTCATTCAAGAGATAAAGTAGACCTTCTAACTGCAGGATCTAGTTTTCTAACTGCAGCATCAATACTGGATTTACTGAAAAGACAAGGTGTTCTCAAACAGTAAATAAAATACTGTTTGCTCAGAGATAGACTTCATGTTTTCTCACAGTCTATCATATTTATACAAATTTTCTTGTCTCTTTGTACCATTCCCCTAAGAAATCATTTTTCAGGGATATGACCTTTGTCTTCCTAACTCCACCTTTGGCTTTTCCTGGGACTATCCCTACTACAAAAGAAGCATGGCCCCTGCTGTAGACAGAGGCTGCTCATTTGTTTCCTGGATGCCAAGACCCAAAACAATTTGGGTCTGTTTGGCTAATAGCTTAAGCATATTTCTATCTAGCTCTTGCATCTTGAATTAACTCTTTCTATTATTCTGTGTATTGCTACAAGGCTCTGGCTTACCAGGTAAGGTTCCATTGTCTGTCTTATTCAGCAGCTACATGATATCTCCCTGACTCTGCCTATTCTCTCTATATATCAGATTTCCCACCTGACTATATTGTGCCCTGCTATAGACCTGATGTAGGTGGGCCTTCTGTCTATTTGTTATTTTCATTGGTTAATAAAAAGACTGCCTTTGGACAGAAAATTAGGTAAGCGGAGTAAACAGAACAGAATGCTGGGAAGAGGGCAATGAGGCAGATGCCATGGAGCCAATCACCAGGTCAGACATGCTGAATCTTTTCTGGTAAGCCACCACCTTGTGGTGCTGCACAGATTATTAGAAATGGGTTAATCAAGATGTGAGAGTTAGTCAGTAACTAACTCTCTAGAGATAATTGGCCAGGCAGTGTTTAAATGAATACAATTTGTGTGTTATTATTTCTGGGGCTAAGCTAGCTGTGCGGGAGTCGGGCAGGATGAAAAGCAGGCCTGCCTGTAGCTCCTCACTACATAGGCCCAAAGCAGATTCCTTTTTAACCAATGATAGTTAAACATATTTACATCATATCAAGGGGAATCCCATATCACCCTGCCCCCTTGGTGTTAAGAATTCCGCAGCAGGCATTTAGAAATGAAACTGATAAAAATGGAGACTACATATTCTCTTTGGGCTCATCATTGCGAGTAAATGTAAAGATTTCATGGCATACTATCAGTTTATATTTCTCACATTTGTGGGTCCCTATGGAAAAAGAGCATGGACTAGCTCAGAAAAGAACTGTGGAATCTCCCTTTCCCTGGTGAACTATACACTATCTCAATGGATGCTGGGCGAGGCAGTCATTGTTTTCAGTTGTGTGCTTACAGCTTATACATCAGGCTCCAGTGGATAGTTCTCTTCTATGGTTCCATGAAGAGTTCTAGATATAAACCCAGTGATCACAAAATTAAAGATGAGGACAGGACATGGAAATGATACCCTTATAGAGGAGGAGGTTTTACACAAGTGTAAGGGCGTAAAAGAGGATGGAGGTTTGAGAGTTATCTGAGTGCATTATATGCATGTATGAAACTGTCAAAGAATTAGTTTAAAAAATAAATGCATTTAAGAAGGACCCAGGTGTAGACTCAGTGGGAGAGGCTGTGTATTTAGCATGTGCTAAGTGCTCAATTCAGGACCATCACAGAGAGTTCTTGAAGAGTTTCCTGGTAGACTAAAATAAATTCGTCGGAATCACTTATTTAGAGAGTGGAACAGAGTAGAGGAGGGAGTCTAGACCTTTCTATTTAAATAAATGACTATATTATTTAAATAAAGCATATGTATTATGTATATATATATATATATCATAATCAAGTTATTTGACCTTCTTTCTTCTCCAACATTTACAATTCACTCCAAACCAGATGCTATGATCAGATGAAAAGGAAACTGGATAAGGTTACCAGATTCATGCCACCGAATCCTGAAATTCTAGTTCCCCATTACCTCCTCCTCTATGATAGGTAATGTTAATATATCATGCATGACTTTTAGGGCATTTGCTAGAATTTTCTGCTTGGCTATACTGTGGCACATAATCCTGGATGCCTGATTTTCATTCTCTGTTCCCTACAAAGTATTCCTATAATGGATAGCTGTAGTTTGTTACTCTGGCATGTCCTTTTTTCCCTAAACCATGGCCATATATATATATGTATTATGTTTGATGAGGGTCACTGATTCCTTCAAGTGCTTCTGCACATAGGTAACAATAAAGTGTGTTTCACTTGCTAACAGTGTAAAATTGTGAACATTTTAAAAACCATCTAGTGTTATAGATTTTACTTACTTAATTTGATGGATATGGATCTGAATTAAGAATGTAGAAGGGCTTTTGTGGGAGAGCTGACCTTAAACGTCTACCCTTCTGAGAATATCAACACCATTAACATTTTTATTTTCAGTACAAAACAAGGTTGCCTATTATGGATGGAGGCTGCTTTTTCATTTCCCAGAAGCCCACACCTGAAAAAAATCACACAGAGATTATATTAATTGCAATACTGTTTGGCCAATAGCTTAAGCATATTTCTAGCTAGCTCTTGCATCTCAAGTTAACCCATTTCTATTAATCTGTGTGTTGCCATGTGGTTGTGGACTACTGGTAAGATTCTGTCCAGTGTCTAGTGTCTGTCTCCTATGGCAGCTACATGGCTTCTCCTTTGACATCACCTACTCTACATCTCTTTCTAGATTTTCTTCCTGGCTTTACTCTGTTAAGTCATTGGCCAAAAGCAGCTTCTCTCTAAACCAATGGTATTCACACTATACATCAACTCCTATATAACCTCCCCTTTTCTGTCTAAATAAAAAGGTTTTAACAGAATGTTGGGCCTATGTGTGCTGACTATATCCATGTGAAACCTAAGAAAGTTTGAAAAGGAATTCAGGACATAAATAACAGAGTTAAGCACAGCTTCTTGGTAGCTGGCATTTTTATTATCTGCATTGGTTTTGTTTACTCCTGGTGAACAGGGATGCTACAGCTTCTAGAGGTAACCCAAGCCCAGAAAGACAATTGTTACATGTGCTCACTCATAAGTAGTTTTTAAAAATAAAGCAACAAAAACCAACCCACAAATTGCAATCCCAGAGAACCTAGACAACAATGAAGACCGTAAGAGAGACATACATAGATCTAATTGGGAAGTAGAAAAAGACAAGATCTTCTGAGTAAATTGGGAACATGGGGACCTTGGGAGAGTCTTGAAGGGGAGAGAAGAGGTAGAGAGGAGAGCAGAGAAAAATTTAGAGCTCAATAAGAATAATTAAAAAAGAGGTCTTTCTGATTCATCGTTAGCAGCAAAAAAAAAAAAAGTGTGGTTTCTAAATTGCAACTTTCTGATTTGTGCTAGTTTCAGGAACAGCTCTGGCTCTTCCCAAAGGTTGAGCATTTAAATAGGGCCTGTGAGTGTGTTACAAATTTACAAATTGCTTAATGTTGACAGAGACCTGCTGCAACCTTCAAGGTGGGGCAATGTGCATGGCTCTTACAGGCAGTAAACATGCCTCCATCATGTTGAACTGGATGGAGCCAAGAGGCAGTGCTGCAGAGTTAGTCCTAGACATGCCCACTTAGCATTTAAGAAAAAAGCACTCCTTCTCTAAAAATAATTACAAATATGCACTCAATAAAGACATATCCAGATGGAAAAGACCTCTAAATGGGTCACAATGTTGGATAAATGTATGTAGGCTTGGGAAAGAGAAGAAAAAGAATATGGAGAGTTATAAAAAGAAGTAAATAGTTTTAAAAAATAAAAAAGTCTTTGAAGAGACAGAGTACAGATAGTCATAGATTAAAGGAGTAAAGAAAAATAAGCCATGTAAAGATGGAAATGCGCAGAGTCTGGGTTATAAATATTATTGTGTTTTCTTCAAATTTTTTGCCTGTAAATGAACTAAGTACAAAGAGACATTTCATTGTACAGGCTGCTAAGCTAAACAGCATATATATTTTAAAGGTATTTTAATTTCAAAAGTTGTATATAAGGATATGTTGCTTTAAAAAGAAAGTTCTGCTTTTGTTTCCATAAAAGATGAAAACCTGTGGATTCCTTCCAGACTAATTTGGTTTGATGGACTAAGATCCCCTAAAAGGTCTCTGAGAATCCCAAAATTACTTCACCTAACAAAAAGAAGGAAGCAGTTTGAAAAAACTACACCCAAATTCCAAAATATTGTTTATAAATGTTTGCTTACATTTGAAGTGGGATATACTATAAAGATGAATACTTTGCACTGGTATGGATCTTGGCTTACTAATACAAATTTAAGGTAAACTTTGTTATATGTATATTTCTGTCCTTGATTAAAGTATTGTATTTATTCTGCTCACTTAAAAATGTAATATATAATTAAGAAATATAAGCTAATAGATAGTCATCTATAATAATCAAGCTTATAGTTATGTTAGGTTTTCTAGATGAACAAAAATATATTTCAGATGGATAGTTATTTTTCCAAATTTTCAAAAACTAACATAATATGGCATTTAAAATATTTTAAGAACTTTGGGCTTTACATGACAATGAGATACGTGTGCTCCTGGCAACACTAATCTAATTCAATGAGATGATGGTCCTTGAAGAGGTTCTTTATGGAGTTGGTTAGCCAACTAGGCAAGAAATTGCTCTTGCCTGGACTGCTTGATAAACTAGACATGCAAGAGCCACAGAAAAATGACTGCTGAACTTTTCTAAAAGTGAAATAGTCCTTCAGGGTTCCTGCCTCATTAGAGAACTACCAGACATTTACCAGGACACAGAAGAAATCAACTGATCAACTTTGCCAGTACCAGTCATAAGAGATCTTCAAATTTCCTGCTTCATAGAAAAGTCTGCCAGATTTTATGGGCCTGTAGGTTGAAGATGGTTGCCCCAATGTTACAGAAGAACTTTGGATGACTGTCCAAGTGTGAGATGTCTCTGTCAATTTTAGAGTTTTGGAAATTTCTTACAATGCATTTCTTGTTAACTTAGGAAATATTATATCCTTAGGTCTTTGATGGAGTTGAAGAAAGATAGTTGTAATTATAAAAGATTAGACTTTAGACTCACAAAGATAGGATAGGTGATAGAGTATTTTTCTTAATTTTCCACAGTAAATGAACTAACTGTTGTAACTATAACTCTTGCTTGATAACTATTTTGTTATATGTAAATTTACTATGTAAAAGTTAAAACCATCCTTTTCATTTAGACTAAATAAAGGGAAAGGTGATGTGGGATTCCCTTCTGTATGCTGTGAATATGTTTTATTGCCATTGGTTAAAAAAGAAGCTGTTTTGGTTAGTGACATAACAGAATAGAGAAAGGCGGGAATTTCAAGCAGATAGAGGACGAAAGAATGCAGAGTCAGTGGGATGCCATATAGTTGCTGGAAGAGACAGATGCATGCTGGGAACCACAAGCCTCGTGGTAAAATATAAAATAATAGAAATGGGTGAATTTTAGATGTAATAAGTAGCTAGAAACATGCTTAAGCTATTGGCCAAAGAGAATTGCAATTAATATAGTTTCTGTGTGTTTATTTCCCGTCTGGGTGGTCAGGAAATGAACAAGCAGCCTATGCCAACAGTCTGCCCTAGCAACTTGGTTGTGTTAATTGTGTTTACACCACTCTACACATCATATCCTGAAATCATATCACAAAGCAAACATCCCTTAAACAATAACTCAATATGCTTTATCTTGTTACTACAAGTCTCTCTTCTCTCTGAGTTTGGCCACTTCAGATGCTCCATGTAAAAGGCACCATACTCTCCAGACATGACCAACTTGTTTTGTTTAGCATAACGCTCTATGTTAGATTGGTCACTGGATCTTAATTGTATAAAATATTAAGTTCCTTTATGACATTTTCATACATATAGAATTATTTCAGTCATATTCACCACATCACACTCTTTGGCATCTGCCCACTAGTTTCCTTTGCCCTCTTTTAAAATCCTTATCTTTTATATTTTAAATCTATATTATTTATATGAAAGAAAATATGTGAATTTTGTCTTGTTGAATAGAGCATGTTTTGCTTAATATCATATTTTCCAGTTCTATATACTTCCTGAAAATGCTATTAACTTTTTTATATTACTGAATAATTCTCCATGACATATATATTTATAAAATATAATCTGTATCTATATATTTATTGAAAAATGTCTAAGAAGGTGAGGGCAAATTGTTTGTATTCTGTCAATCATATTTTAAATAAACGCTGATTGGTCAGGCAGGAAGTATAGGTGGGTCAACCAGACAGGAAGTAGAGGTGGAGCAAAGAGAACAGGATTATTCTGGGAAGCAGGAAGCTCCTTCATCATTCCTGCCCAGATCATGGAAGAAGCAAGATGTAAGGTGCTCCGCTGAGAAAGGTACCGAGCCATGTGGCTAACATTGATAAGAATAATGAGTTAATATAAGTCATAAGAGCTAAAAAGAAGCCTGAGCTAATGGGCCAATCAGCTTATAACTTATGGAGACCTCTGTGTGATTTTCTTTGGGGCTTGCCATCTATGGGGTGTTGGGCAGGACAGCAAGCTGGCCCTCATGTTACAGAATGGTGCTCAACGTGGATAAATGCATCCACAGAAAGCCTGAGAAAGCTTGGGAAAGAAAAGAGTGAAGCATTTTTCATGGTAGCACAAATTTCTTGGGTCTGCTCTGCTTGCTAGAGGCAAGAAAGCCCTCTCAACTAAGAGAGACTTCCTGACTCAGCTTTAACTGCAAAACCCTGCACTGTTTTAAAATGCTAGCTTTCTGGGCTGTGCTGCTATGGCAAACTCTGACTCTTTCAGGCAGGCAGTCCAATTGAGTGTAGTCTGTGAGCAGAATGTTGCAGCTTTCTTGCTGGCAAGGACCTTGAAATGCCATGGAGTTGTGTCAATAAAAACAGCTACAGCCAGTACCTCTGTCATGAGACTGGAATTTCATAAAACTAAGGAATCGGTTGGATCCAGCCATCAAAGCCACAGCTTTAGTCTTACCCATATTTCTTGGTAAATTAAAGACTCATGTAGTCAGAAAAAGAGAGATATACAGTAAAGAGAGATGGAAAGACAAAGAAAACCTCTAAATAGTTTACAGTGTGTTAAAAATATATGCAGACTTTAAAAAAAAGATTAAAGTCCTTAAAATAAAGAAAGAAAGAGAGTAGTTGGGTGTGGTGGTACACACCTTTAATCCCAAAGTTTGGGAGGCAGAGACAGATAGACCTCTGTGAATTCAAGGTGTGGTGGCAGACACCTTGAATCCCAGCACTTGGGAGGCAGAGGCAAGTGGATCTCTGTGAGTTCAAGGATTTCTGTGAGTTCAAGTTCTGGTCTACAGAGTTATTCCAGGACGAAGATATACAGAGAACCTCTCTCAAAAAGAAAAGTAAAAGTAAAAGAAATACAGATTAAAGTAAAGCTACATAAAGATGGAAAATATACAGAGAATCTTGATACTGTATGCTATTTTATTTTCTTTGAATTGTTTGAATGCTGAGGAAGGAGCAACAGCTGCTAAAAGATACTTGTTTATAAATGCTGCTGAATTAATCCAAGATAGGTATTTTGAAAATACCTTGCCTTCAAAATTGAAGTCAAAATGTATGTTACTTTGGAGAAGAGGTTTTGCTTTTGTTTCCATAGGAAATGAGAGGCTGTGGATTCATTCTGAACTAAGGAAAACCAGTTTGATCAAGGAAGTTCACCTGAAAACTCTCCTGTTGGAACAGATGACCCATATGTCTGAGTTCTACATCCAGAACAGATTCAAGACTGCTGCCTGAGATGATAAAGACTTACAGGATACTCCAGTCAGGACCTGATTATAATTCTAAATTTTCTTTAGGTTACCATAAGATTATCAGTGACCCCCAACCAACAAGAAGTAGCCTGGAATACTATGCCCACATTTCCCCCCCAAAAAATGTACTATGGATGTTTTCTGAATTTTGTTTGTTTGTTTGTTTGTTGAGGGGAAGTGGTGCTGGAGAATTGTCTGTATTCTGTCAATCATATTTTAAATAAATGCTGCTTGGCCAGGCAGGAAGTATAGGTGGGTTAACCAGACAGGAAGTAGAGGTGGAGCAAAGAGAACAGGATTATTCTGGGAAGCAGGATATTCTGGGCCATTCCTGCCCAGATCACAGAAGAAGCAAGATGTAAACTGATCTGCTGAGAAAGGTACCAAGCCATGTGGCTAACATTGATAAGAATAATGAGTTAATATAAGTCATAAGAGCTAATAAGAAGCCTGAGCTAATGGGCCAATCAGCTTATAACTTATGGAGACCTCTGTGTGATTTTCTTTGGGGCTAGCCAGCAGTGGGGTATTGGGCAGGACAGAAACTCCAAGAAGCTGGCCCTCATGTTACACTAAGATGATTTTATGACTTATCCAATGTGGTTAGGCCACAATAAATACACCTACTTGGATAGGGTTATTATACAATGCTGGTATAGCAGGTTTCCAGGTTATTACAGCTCTTATTACAATTTGTAAATGGGAATTTATTTTTTAAGTGTCAGTATAGCATTTCTAATTGTGTGTGTGTGTGTGTGTGTGTGTGTGTGTGTGTGTGTTTGCACAAGTTAAGCTGTCCATGTTGGACACAGGGAATAGATACCCAAGAAGCTGGTGCTACAGGGGGAGATTGTGAGTCATCTTGTAAGGGTGCCGGGAATTGAACTTGTGTGCTGAACAAGAGCAGTGTCATCACTTCTGAGCCATCTCTTCAGTCCCCTGTGTTATATTTTGAATTCCAATATTAGGATGCCCTCATTGTCTTTTTTTTCTCAGAATTGATTTGGCTGTTCAGTCTCTCTTGCCTTTTTATTCATTTTAGGATTTTTATTTGTTCTATTTCTGTGAAGAATGTGATTAAAATTTTGATGGGAGATTTCATGGAACCTGCAGAACACTCTTGATACTACAACCCTTTTTACAATATTAATTATACCAACATAAAAATTCTAACTCTCCTACCACATTCTATTCTTAAATAAACTTTCTCAGTGTTTCACAGTTGATGTTATCCACATGGTCCAGGGTTTAGTTTCATAGTTATTATTATAGATGACTTCAACCTCAATAGATACATGTGTTACTAGATATTTGAGGCTCTTGGAAATTAGTTAGACTACCTGACTTTTTTCCCAGTGTGTTTCTTATTGGTTTGAAGAAAAACAACTGTTGCTGATGATGATTTTCTATCTTTATGCTTTAGTGAAAGTGGTTATTAAATTCCTGATCTTTTGATGGAATCTTTTGAGTCTTTCAAATACAGGTTTAAACTTGTGCAAATAAAGGAAAAACAATTCTTCTTTTCCTATTAATATATTTCATTTCTTTTTCACCTAAGAATTCAAACATTGTAGTACACAGGAATGCTAAATATGAAAATATGTTTGGTTTTCTTCTGATTGCACAGGGAATGCTTCTAGTTCATTACCATGTACAATAACATAGGTCTGTCATGCATAGCCTTTAATATGCTACAGAGTAATCCTCCTCTTCCTAATCTTGTCAGGGATTTTATCATACACAAAGCTATGGTGATTTTTTTGCCAAAATTCTTTATTGTTGCTATCAAAATAATCATGTGGGGTTTTGTTTCTTGAATATATCTGTATGCCACATCCCTGAAATGAAAACCAGTTAGATTATGATACATGATCTTTGTAATAGGTAGTTGTGTTTGGTTTGTCAGTATTTTATAAGGATGTGTGTGTGTCCATCAAAGTAACTGCTTTGTAATTTTTTGTGTGTGTTGTGTCCTTAACTAGATTTTATAGAAAGAGCTCACTGTTACACATTTCCTGTTTTATGGAATAATTTGAAAAGCAGTGGCATTAATTTTTTCTTTTATATTCTGATAGAGTTCAGCAGTTTGTTCATATAGTTCTGTGTTTTTTTGTTCAGAGAGTCTTTATTACCAGTTTGCATTCATTACTCTTTGTGGATCTGTTGTGGTAGTTTATGTCTTATGAAAACATCAATTTTTCGTAGGCCGTATGTTTCTAAAAATTAATATAATCATTTTGTCCAGATTTCCTAACTTTCCAAAATTTTATTTTCAAAGCATTCCTTAATGATGCATTGGATTCCACTGACATAATATCACCAATTACAAGAAATTTTCTCTCAGCCTAATTTGACTAAGGTCTGTCAAACTTAATTTCCCCTCCAATAACCAATAACTTATTTCACTGAATTTTTGCCTATCTTGTTTTCATTATTTCATTAACTTTCCTCCTGATTTTAAAAATTATTTTATGCTACCTATTTGTTTAGAATTGGCCTGTTCTTAATTTTCTATGATCTTGAGTTACTTCACTGCTTTATTTGAGAATTCTATGAAATTTAATTTTAAAACTTTTAGTCAGAAAGTTCCCTCTTAGACCCACTTATGTTTCTTAGAGATTCTGATAATCTGTGTTCATACTTTTCTTTTATTTTAAATATTGCATTGAATTTTCTCCTATTTTATCAATGACCCATCTAAAATTCATACATTTATTATTGGATCTCTATTTGTGTATTACCTCTTGCTTTTTGCTCCTACTTTTATTCCATATGCCAAAATAATTAAGTTGTATTTTATATTGGTTAAGATTTGCTTAATAGAACAAAATGTAGCCTATTTTGGAAGAAGCTTCTTAAGCTACGGTGATGTGGGAGTCCTCTCTGTGTGCTGCAATTACCATTAATGAATAAAGAAATTGCCTTGGCCTATAGGTAGGGCAGAACTTAGGTAGGCAGGAGGACTGGACTGAATGCTGGGAGAAAGAAGAATGGAGTCAGGGAGTCACCATGGATCTGTCACAGGATATAGATGTGTTTTGCTGATAAGCCACTGCCACATGGAGATTCACAGATTAATAGAAATGGGCTAAATTAAGATTTAAGACTTAGCCAATAAGAAGCTAGAGCTAATGGGCCAAACAGTGTTTTAATTTATACAATTTCTGTGTGCTTATTTTGGTTCTGGGTGGCCAGGACAAACAAGCGGGCCTCCTCCAACACTACTGAAAGGATATTTCTTCTGAAACTGTTGCGTGGCATATTTTCTAGATGTAGGTTAAGTTTATCTGATCAATGTTCATTTAATTTTTGTGGTGTTTTTTTTTTGTGGTCCTGATGAACTCTGTATTGATGATAATGAATGCTGTTATTGCTTTCTGCTGTTCTATTTGAGCACCCTTTAAGCATCAATGTTATGAACATGCATTGTTAAGTGCATACCTAATCTTAATAGTTATATCATACTTATTGATTGTCTCCTTGATTAAGGGACCATAGCCTTCATGTCTTCGCAAAGAGTTTGATTGGTGTTCTATGATATATATTGTTTTTCATCCTGTGTCTTTTAAAATGATGTGCCTTTACCAGAGACCAATGTTTCATTCAGGTCACCACAAACAGCTAGATTTTGAAAAATGTCTCTCTACATTACATTGTATATTGTGTAATGTTATATAGAAGCATTTCCATATAAGTGTATATTGTATGTTGAGTGCATTCTCTAAAATATTTCAACCTTCTTCTTTCTCATCCATATTCCATTAGATACTTTTTCCCTACCAAGTTTCATTTCTACTTCTCTCTGTGTGTGTGTGTGTATGTGTGTATGTCTCTGTGTCTCTCTCTCTGTGTGCATGTATTTGTGTGCATGTGATTTTACATATCTACATAAAATGTAGAAATAAATTAGAGAAGTCATTATATTTGAGTATCTGATACTAGTTTAAACAAGTTAATACAATTATCAATTCTCTCCAGCTGTGTTTATTTTCCTGAAAACAAGGCAACTAATTTTTTTAAGTATGATGTCCATATATATTACCTATTTCTTTATGGTTGGACACCTGGACTGGTCCATAATATAGCTGTTGTGATTGTCAGTGCACACTGATGTGCAAATATCTCTGTGATGTGTTGATTCTGAGTTTTTTTTGGGTAAATAACAACCAGTATTTATTGGCCACATCATAAGTTTATTTTTAATTTGTGAGGACAGCTCATATTGATTTCTTTTTTATTGATTTTTATTGAGCTCTACATTTTTTCTCTGCTCCCCTCCCTGTCTCTCTTCTCCATTTCAACCTTCCTCCCATGGTCTCCATGCTCCCAATTTTCTCAAGAGATCTTGTCTTTTTATTAGATCTATTAATGTCTCTCTTAGTGTCTTCATTGTTGTTTAAGATCTATTGGACTGTGATTTGTGGACTGGTTATTTTTTTTTTTGCTTTATATTTAAGAACCACTTATGAGTGAGTTCATACTGATTTCTGTAGTGTCCTACTTTACAAGAACAAAGCATAAGGGATATGTTTTGCTCATCATTGTGTTTGCTGCTGTTTCTAAATGGTTGCCATTCTGACCGGATAAGATGGAAAATCAATATAGTTTCAATTTATTTATAGCGATTTTGATTTTTATGTATGTTGATTGGTTCTTGTATTTTCTTTTTTTTTGAAGATCGGCTGTGCATCTCACCATCTTATCTACTCAATAGATGGGATTTCTTGTTTTTCTTAATTTTTTGAGTACTTCGTATAGTCTCAATATTAGTCCTTTGTCAAATGTACAACTCACAAAGATTTTATTGAATACTGTAGCCTGTCTCTTCACTTCATTACCCATTTTATTTCTCATTAATATTAATTTCATAATTAATAATAAAAAAGAGAGAATTAAAAGTATCCTCCTTTGTGACTTATATACTATAAGTCTGTATACAACAGATCCTAAGTAATCTACCAAAAAATTTTAGAAGTGAAAGGGCAGGATACAAAATTAACATACAAAATAGATAGTCTTTTCTTATCCCTCATCCCTTAAGAACTGTGAAAGATGAGGGAGTTAAGTTTCCCCTTTACCAGCTGCATAACACAGGAAAGAGAGCCATGCTCCTTGCCTGGACAGCACAGTAGAGTTGAATCTGTTGTTTGAGGTTCAAGTACCCTGGCCCTGAGCATGTAGGTGTGGGATAACTGAGCATACTCCTTTCTTCTGCCATGTGGTAGTGAGAGCAAGGAAAAGATGCTCTCCTTCCCGAGCACCTAGCACCTATAGTGGGTGAGGGACCTGACCCTCTCCCTTATCAGCAATCCTGCTATGTTATGTGTGTATGTGAGTGAGGGCAATGAGAGTTAAATTCTGTTTATTTATCTAATATTCTAATCTGTGTTTTTAACTCAGAAATTTATATTATCGATATCCATGTATTTATTAATTCAAATCTTTATTAATTCTTTACATTTTGTTGATGATGTCGTGCTGGAAGCTTTCTCATTTTCCTAATTTGTGTAAGGACTGTTTCAATGTGGTCCATTCCTTCCTGTAACCTCATTAGTGATTTATATTGCTTTTCACTGGAAATTTTTTCCAAGTATCTACTATAAATATGGCTTAAGGGTCATTAATTCTTTAAGTTTATTTTTATCATGGAAATTTTTTTTCTTGAATTACAATTGACAGTTTTGTTGTATGTAGTAGTTGGGGTTGGTAGCTGTCTTTCAGAGCTTAATGTACAACATCCCAAGCCCTCTTGCCCTTCAAAAGTTTCTGTTGAAAAATGAGCTTGTGTTCTGCATTTATGGTATTTATGTGTGCCATACTGTATATCTCTGGCGGCTTTCCATGTACAGTATTTGCTCTGTATATTTAATGTACTGACTAGATTATGATACAACTTTTTTATACTTACATTGCATTTTTATTGATTTTATTGAGCTGTATATTTATCTCCCCTTCTCTCCCTTCCTCTCCAGTACCCTTCAACCCTCTCCCATGGTACCCATGCTACCAATTCACTCAGGAAATTTTATATTTTTCTACTTCCGATGTAGAGTAGATCTATGTGTGTCTCTCTTAGGGTCCTCATTGCTATCTAGGTTCTCCGGAATTGTGAATTATAGACTGGTTTTCTTTGCTTTATGTCTAAAAGCCACTTATGAGGACATATGATATTTGTCTTTCTGGGTCTAAGTTACCTCCCTCAATATGATGTTTTCTACATCCATCCATTTGCTTGCAGATTTTAAGATGTCATTATTTTTTAGCACTCTGTTGTGTAAATGTGCACAATAGCATTCCATTGTGTAAATGTACCACATTTTCCTTATCAAGTCTTCAGTCGATGGGCATTTAGGTTGTTCCAGGTAATGGCTATGACAAACAAATATGCTATAAACATAGCTGAGTACATGTCCTTGTGGTACAATTGAGCATCCTTTGGGTATATACCCAAAAGTGATATTGCTGGGTCTTGAGGAAGGCTGTTTTCCAATTTTCTGAGAAATCGCCATACTGCTATCCAAAGGAGGTGTACCAATTTGCACTCTCACCAGCAATGCAGGAGTGTTTCCTTTGCCCCACATCCTCTCCAGCATAAGTTGTCATCAGTGTTTTTGATCTTGGCTAATTTTACAGGTGTAATATGAGATCTCAAAGTTGTTTTGATTTGCATTTCTCTGATGACTAAAGATGTTGAGCATTTTCTTAAGTGTCTTTAAGCCTGATTTTGTTTGGTATTCTTGATGCCGCCTATATCAATATTGATTTAGCTTGTGGTGTGTTTAGAGTCCATATGAAGTTTAGGGGCCTTAAAATATGGTGTATTAAATAAAGACCCTTTTTACCAAGTGCAAAATCTTAGTTCAATCTCTGGGTTGCACATGGTTGCAGGAAAGAAACCACCTCTGCAAATTACAATAACCCGGCCATTTCATTCCTAAGCATACATGTTTCCAAGCCTCCATATTTTTTCCCTCAAGTCTCTTGTTTATACAATTGCTCTTAATTCTTCTATATTCTGTAGAAATCTTACCACTGCTTTCCCCATGACTTAAGTGTTCTATGATATTCTCATAATCTCTTACTCCAGAAGAATGCAGTTCTTGAGTTTCCCAGAGTGTGTGCTTTTTGCTTGACCTTGAATCTGATACTCAAACTCTAATTCAATTCCAGTCAACTCTCCGGGTTATGTAAGGCACAAACCATTACTCCTATCAGACACTAGATAAGGTAGAACAAGACACAGAAGTTTCCCTCTTTTGCCTGTTGAGAAGCCAGACTTGAGTGACATTCCTCTGGACCACATGGTTAACAAAAAACAGGGTGGGGCAGCAAACAAAATGTTCCAAACTTCCCTTCAAAAATGTGTTTTTCTTTATTATACATCCTTTTGATGAAACCAGAAATGCCTATCCTCCTATACTTAAAAGTTATTTTTAGGAAAGTGGGGCGGGGGCAGAAGACTTACCATTTACAATTTAGTTTTTTCTGCCTCTTTCCTTCTGGTGTATCCTAAAACATACTACTGCAGTTTGAACATGCCATTATTGTTTGTATTAATGAGTTGTTTCTAGGTATTCAACTTTCTAGCTCTTCATATTCTCCAGGAATAACTTTGATAATTTCATTTTTATTACTCCAAATCTAGTTATCCTAGAAATTATTGGAAGGTCTTACATTCCATAGAAATTCTCGTCTGATTGTCATTTCTTTCAGTCCTCATTATCTGTACAGTTTGTTTCATCCTATAAAAAAAAGTCTTTTTTATTATTCTTTTGAATGTTATCATCCACCTTCAAAATTTCATTCTCTTACATTGCCAACACAGCCTATACTCTTCCGGTCTCATCACATTTATGCTGCAGGACCACTTGCTTGCTGTAACTATCATCTTCTGCTCTAGGAAGAGCTTATGATGACGTTGGGCTCTTGCTCTACAATTACAATTGTGTAATTGAAGTGTGTCTTTCACGTATCAGAAATAAATTTTAGGAGATGTGTTGTATCAAAGGGTCAGAGCATGACCTGTTCTTGTAGAGGACCAGAATTTGGTTTCCAGCCCCTATGTCAACCAGCTCACAATCATCTGGTAATTCCACCTCCAGGAGATCTGATGCCCCTTGTTGGTCTTCACAGGCACCTACACTCAATTGCACATACCTATAGAGAAACACATAATTAAAAAGAAATCTTCACAAGAGATCTAATCTAATAAAATTATTTATTATTTAGTTGTCTCTACATCTTTCATATATCCCCCAAATACTAATACCTCAGTAGATATTGAGGATGTAGTTCTAACCTTTAGTTTTTCTTTTGTTTGTTTTGCTACTGTATTCGTTTTATAATTTGAGTATGAAACTTTGAGCTGTGTACTTCTTTCCATTACCTGCTAGAGCATATGTCTTGGGGATAGGAAAACAGCAGCTGTTCCATTGCTGTGGCGCTCTCAGCAAAGTGCCTTCAGGTTTTCAGTCACTGTTCTTGATCTCAAGAGCAACCATGGCCAGAAGAGGGATAAAGTTGGCTGAGTAAGAACCAAAAGCAAGGACCATTCAAATATGTGCTCTACTTCCAGAAATAAGCAACACTGGGGACTGATTTCCAGAAAACATATATACACATGGTTCTTAATATTAAAGTATTCAAGTAGCATTGTATACGTCAAAGTCCACGGCATTCTTAATGTGTTCTTCAGATACCTACTGGTTATATTCAGGAATTTCCAGTAAGTTTTTGAATGCTTTATGTTTCTTGGCTGATCTGGAGTACTTTCTTTGCTGGTTTAAAAACTAGAATAGAATATAAACTGGGAAAGTCAATTTTACTAATTATGTTTCACTGAAGGACTTAGGAATAGTATTTTTGTTGATTCTGTACCTAATCATTAGTGCCAGGCTGACACTTTTATCTCCTACCTTTAACCTCTTAATATTTAACTTTCCTTTCATCCTAGTGAAAAGGGATGTGAAGAGGTGTATCTCATCTTTAAAACCTTCAGGGACTAGAAAAATGGAATTGGTGATATTTTTAGGGAAATGTTCCTCAAAAGAGTGCTTTAGCTGTTGTTTCTGAGAAGGTCAGGTTTCCCAGAATCTAGTCAGTGATGCTAAGAATGTGCCGCCATCAGTATTCTGGTCATTAGACAAGTGG
The DNA here is from genome assembly GCF_982192425.1 of Myodes glareolus. Lineage (NCBI taxonomy): Eukaryota > Metazoa > Chordata > Mammalia > Rodentia > Cricetidae > Myodes > Myodes glareolus. Next base: position 34,942,970 of record NC_142031.1, on the reverse strand, counting down.
TATGCTGGTTACTACTATGCCAGATGAACAAAAAGGGAAGATATCCAATACATTTGCTGAGCCCAGAGATCAGTCTAAATCCTGGCTCCAATTTTGGGTAAGCCCCTGACACATCTCTGAATGCTAATGCCAATTAAGGTGTGAAGCTTATCATATTTAATGATTAGTGTTGAAAATCATTCAACAGCTTTTATAGTGCTTCCTCCATCATGGTCTGAGTGTTGCTTTAAGTGCCAGTCAGCAGTGCTTTTAGCAGAACCACTTCCAAATAAGATTTTGAACTTTTCTTTCCTCCCAGTACTTTCCTAGCCCTTCACTCTGGGATCAGGCACATAAGCTAACACAGTTTATACGCACATGACACCATAGCATTACTATGTAATTGAGAAACACATTTTACCTAGCATCTGCTGGCAGTACATAGTGCGGTGCACCCTGCAAAAATCACTCTAATGGAGGAAGTTCTGATAATTCATTTGAATAATTCAGTGCCGTTCCCCTCTACTCAGTCCATAACTGAAAAACAACACCCAGCACATCTTTGTTGATGTGATGGAGGCCTTGCTTTTATGATTTAAAGAGGAAAACAAAGGAGGTGAATAAAATATTTTTGAAATTAGTATAGCTTAACTTTAAATCTTACATCTCGAGTTTTAAGAGTTTAGCCTGGGGCCAACTGTGGACCAGAAAAGTGAAATACAAGCATTCTCATTTCAGATTCAGTTTGAAAATGAAGCAAGACAAATGGCAAAACAAACAACAAAACACATTTCTAGAAGAAAAATGACTGAGAGATTCCATATATTTTAGTGCTGATTTGTAAAACTCAAACAAGAAGCCTTTTTTAAATCAATGTTTAAGGATATTCTGTGGTCTTATACTACCCACGCGTGTAGAGAAATAAAACACTATCCAGGTGTCAAGATTAAATGTGTTTATTTTGTGTCAGTGAATACAATGGTATATTAGATACCGGCACTCCAAGCTACACACCTATGCATTTGCCTCTAAACCTTCACACACTGTCGATCGCCACTGCGCTAACGTTCCACCATTGAGCCTTCTATGTCTAGCAAAGTCAGAGTTCAAGTTTAAAAGGAAAGAAAGGAGCAGAAAGGAAGAACAGTTGAGCTCCACTTTGTGTTGTCAGTGTCCACAGACATATCCAGGTGTCTCGAATGAATGTTTATTGTCTTCAGCAGAGGGGAGAAATGATGAGAGGGGCACTAGTAATGGCACTACCAGGAAGGAAGAACAGAATGCAGAATAAAGAAGCATTGGAGAAGGGACAAGTTAGTTTCTCCTCAGTTAAGAATCCACATGATAGCATGGATACAGGACATCGAGGTTAAATTGTTCAATTTGTGGGCCACACACTTCAGCGTATTGGCTAATACATTTTTGCACCGAAACAGAAGCAGTACAGGTTTTATGTTCTACCATTACACTTCCAGGATTTTCACTTATGAATATACCTGCCAACCTAATGATTCTTGCATGCATTAGTTTGCTTTTGAAGAGTTAAGTTTATTTCCCCATTCCCCCCCACACCCATGAACATTGCAGTGTGAACTCTTTGCCCAACTTTAAGAGAATGTTGCTAAGGACAGCTCTGTGCCACCTCGGGACAGAAATGACCTGTCCCCTCTGCAGGCTACCGATGGCAGTAGTGTTGATCTCATCTCATCTTACATGCAAACAGATACTGTTCTCTTAAATTCCCCATGCCAGAGGCACACAAGTCGGCAGGTATGCTTACAAAAATGGAATCAAAATTGAAAAAGAAAGAAAAGGCAGGACAACAGAAAGGAAACGCGTTCTCGTCTGAAGCCTACTGTCCTAGAAGGAATCCATCGCTTTGAATTCACTTAAAGCCTGCACAGGCGAGATGTGTTTCTTTTGAGACCCCCGTCGAACTCGTGTCTGGAATTCTTCAGGTTTTTCTCTCTTCACCAGGGGCTTCTTTTCAGGAGCCTTCATCTTCCAAGACACAACGGGAGAATTGACAGCGGCTGTCCCATAGACCTTCTGGTATTTGGTTGAGGCTACATAAGATGCTTTCACCGTGAGGACAACAGCATTCATCAGGTTTTTGGCTGCCTGGATGAGAGATGTAGCACTGTCCAGCTGGAAAGGGAGAAAAACGAGATACATTGGGTCAGCCAAGGCCTCAAGGTCACAAGGCACAGGTACAGCTTCACACATCAAGTCGTGTTGAGCTTCTGCTGGTGTTTTCACACAAGCAAATTATCACACGATAAAGTTAGCACATTAGAAATCAGCCACCTGGATTCTCCTACTCTTGATACCAAAATAAGCAAAATCATGTTGCTGTACATTACGCAGTTCTCTAAAATCCCAATACAACTGAAGACGAAGCACTATTCTTAGCATGTATGTTCCCCCCTGGGGAACATATATTGTTAGACTCATTCACAATGGTAGCAGTTACTCAAGTGTTTGAAACATATTTGGCAGGCACTGAATACTTTTTTAAGAAGTCGTAAAGGGTTATATTTCAGTTTCATGTCCCTCCCTATGGAGGTATCTTTATACATTATTTCTACTTCCTAAACTCCAGAAATGAAGACACCAGACAAGATAGAATTTTTACTTATTGATCTTTGAGTATGCACTTCAATATTTCTCGATCATGGTTATATATCCTATGAAAATATCTGTTATTGTGGCATGATTTCCTGGGTCAGATGGTGTTCATAAAGGCCCACCTGCCTATGTGTTCATCAACTATCTATTTTCTATATACTATGCACCAAGCACTTTTTAAAACAAGTTTCTAAAGCACTTAGTTCCCACCTAATTCTTTAAATCACTCCATCTACCTGTTTTCACTAATGTAACTTTATGGTGAGAGATGTTGTTCAGGAACTTTTGTAGCTTTAAATTATAGCATTCTTACAGACTGATTCATACTGCCACATATTAGATGGGTAATTTTTTAAAAATGCCATAACAAGCTAGTCATTGAGGTGGCTGATGGAGGAGGATCAAGAGTTGAGGCCAGGCAGAGCATAGTAGATGGATTCTGCTGAGTTTACATAGCTACTTCTAGGCTAGTGAGGCTATATAAGTGAGAACATCTCTAAAAAGAGAAAAACGGGGACATCCTGGGTTATATAGAGAGAGCTTTGTCGTAAGAAACAATAATAAATAATAAAATAATAATAGAGTTTAAACCTCATCACTTGATCAGCACTTTTAAGTTTACCTAATTTCTGCAATTTCTTGAAGCATTTGTTACATAAAATACGTTTCAACTCTACTAGGATCAAGCACTGAACCATAAATGCTAGAAAAGCTACAGTTCCCAGACACTCTGTCAGCAAAGAGTCTACATGTAATCTAATGAGAGAAACAAATCACTAGCTAGACTGGAAGTTTTACTCCAGCGCTAGATGTGTTTGAGCATGGTAGACCATTCATCAATTGCTTTGCAGTGAGAAATACAGAAAGTATCTCACAGTTAAAAGGACTGAACTAAAGACCCTCCTCTGTAGTCCTTTGTAAGGTCCTGCTTATATAACTTAGGTATCTAGATTATGGCCACTTGAAGGGCTATAAATGAAACACAGAGACATAAAAGGTTTAGTGAATAGAAATAGCTTTAAGAAAAGAGACTAAAAACCCTGTTGCTCTGCCATTCCATGTGACTGTCATTCACATTACTTCATGTCATCTCTTGTGATCAAAATGTCTACTATATAGTAACTGGGGTCATTGAAAGTTGGATCAATGCCCCTCTGATGCCATTACTTTGACAGATTCATGCTCCTTACTCTTGATAAAAAACTAAAAAGAGATTTTACACTGGCTTAAAAACGATTGCAATGAGCAGTTATTCCATCAACGAAAAGTTTGGGGTCTGATCACTGAGAAAATATAACATTTGTTGTATTTGAGTCTCTAGTAACACTAATTAATTGATGCTTTGCCATGAAAAAAATATCAGCAAGACTAATACTGTAGAATAGTAAGAGTCTGTGGTTCTAAGCCATGAGTCACTAGAATATAATGAATTGCTATGCAATTTAACTTAACCAAGTAGAGCAACCCATTTAGCATTTCACTTTGCTATCTTTTATGACTATACAAGGTGCATATATACAAATAATGGCCCAATCTATGGTGTTTAGCTTATACCAACTATGTTTCTAAAGCTAACATTAATGACAAATTTCTAGATTATTCAATATTAACATGAGAAAGCAGACAAGCATAGATTGCTGTAATGCTTTTCATTCCACAGTCTTTGGATTGCCGTGTCAGCATCACCCAGAAAAAATCTTTTCAGAGGCTCAGCCCACAGATTTGTGAAACAAATTAAAAATAAAAATTAAAATTCTTTCATTTTTAGCAAGAGACCTAGGGGATTCTGATAGATATACCAAAGTCTGGTGACAATAAATTAATGAAACTAATCAGCATATCTTATCAGTTGCCTCCAGTCCTTCACAATATCTGACTAAATTTCACATGTTCAGTTTTTTCCCAGTTTCCTGCCGAGTGAAGGGATAATTTATGGATGGAGATAAGACAATGTGTTGAGTCAATTAGAACACATCTATCATGATTTTTGAATGAGTTAGAAATAACATTCCCCATGACCCTCATCCTTACCTATGATCATTTCCACATCAGTCTTTCAGGTTTCAAAAATGACTAATACTTATTCATAAAACTAGTTAATTTTATTCCATGCCATTGGTAAAATAGAGAGTCAAGTTATATACCAGGGATAATATTTCTTTTGGGGGTTATGATAGAATTAGTAGATAAAACAAGATATGTCTATTATCGTATTAAATGGCTCTTGAAGAGTGAGTCTTGGGAAAAGAATGGAATGAATCTGAATAAAAAGATACAAGTAATTTGGAAATTCTTTTTTAATTACAGATTCCATTCTTAGATAGATGGTATTTGATTCTCCAGCAAAGCTAGGGGAACCTGTTTCTTCTTCAGAACTCATTTGTTCTCCCAGCCTGATGCAGGAGTTCTGTGAATAAATCTCATATATTTTTGAGACTGAGATGGCTCTGAGATACAAGTCCAGTGGTTTTGCTCAAGTCACCTGCTAAGACAGATACTGGGGGAGAGACCTAGACAAGAAACCTTGAACAAAACTGCCCACAGACAATAAGCTGAATCAAAACATTAATACAAAATGCGACTTTAAAATCAAGTTGAATTCCAAAAGCATATATTTTGTCCTCTGCCCTAGATCTACTTTAATAACTTGGCTATTTTTCAGTATGGCTTACTTTTTCTTTTAATTTCAAATAAATGGAATTTGTTTATTCTTGGCCAAAGTGACTTCTAACTGAAAAGTTTTAAGTGAAATTTTAATCGCCAAAAGATATTAGAAAGAGTAAAGACATGTGACATGATTTCTTTTAGCAGGGTTTAAGGACACCTATTTAGCATAATTACTTTCTATTTTCTGATGTTTTACTCTAACAGTGGCATTTTCAAATAAGATGAGTAAATTAACATATGTAAGTGAAGTTCTAATAATAATAACTGACATTAATTGAGCACTTATGAGGAGGTGCCTGGCATTGCCTTAGTTATGTTAATTAAATTATGTGATTCAATTTTAAAAACTTCTCAAGTAGCAATGATTGTTGCACTCATTTCATGAGCAAGGAAACTGCTGTTTAGGGATTAAAACCAATTCCATCTTTTGCCAAGATCTGAAAGCCTGTGAACAGCATCATTCTTTGCAATCACTGTATAAACTCTGAGGTCTTGTTTATCAGCTACTACATATGGATCAAAAAGACTCTGCTTCTACTTGCTCTGCTGGACCTGGAAACCTGATATCTCAACTCTGAAACATCCTGGTATTATCATCATCACATGTTATGACTGTGTCCATCTCATAGCTTCTGTAGATTTTTATCTTAGGAGTTTGAATCCTCTCTGTGTAGAGAGTTTGACCTTGTAATGCTCCTGTCCAGTGTTTAACTCTCCCTAGCAACTTTTGACCTACATCTGTCTTGATGTCTTAGAGTCAGACTCAGGGCAACAGAGCCTGCTGAGATACCTATGTATATCTACTAGCCAGTTGTAACTATTGGTTCAGACCTTTTAGTGGGTCTGAGCCACTTTAACTAAAGCACTAAGCCTTGATACAGATTTCCTTAAAATGGATTCAGAATGTAAGATCCTCAATATTCCTCAAACATTCAATATGTGCATCTCTTTTTAGTGTAAAGCCAAGTGTTCATTAAAGCCACTTCTGTTCCCCTTGGTGATCTTCACAACCAGTCTAAGAGCAACTGTTCATTTTTAAGCTAATTTTAAAAATATGAGCTCACATTTAACAAATCAGACCACATGACGACTTTCTCTCATTTAGATGGACAATCAGCCCTGAGATTGGTCATGTATCTCACCATGTGTGAGGTCTACGAGTAATAGATGGCCGACTCTAATCCCATAATCAGGGTTAAAACTCAGGAAGCCTGATTTTAGGAGCAGCACTATGGCCATTGCTCGCAATCGGCCACCCTCACTCCCTCTACAATTCTGGTGAGCTGTGCTGGACTCATGTTCTTCCACACTTGTCCCTGGGCATACAAATCAAAATGCTCCTAATTATGTCACTAATCTTTCAAAATATCAAAGTACTATTTTAAAGAAGGCAACAGATGTTTCCTCACATCTTGTTCTATTACAGTCCATGAAAGCAAATACGGGCGAGTTAAGCTGTTTCTGAGGCTTTTTTTTTTTTTTTGGCCTGTTTCCCTCTTCCCTGCCACTGTTCCCATTCTTAACCACACACAATTTCCATTACAAAGTCACACAGGGATAGTCTTGCTGTCCACTGTCCTCATTTGTGTATTGAATGGAAGAAAGACTTTACTGAAAATAATTCTTCCCATCATTAGTAATTTCTGCTGCTGCCTAATTGTTTATAACTTTAGAGCTGAAAAACACCATGACACGTGCTTGAAATGAGTTCTCAGGAACCTCCTAAAACCTCAAGTCACTACTGGTGGACTATTTCATTAAAGCTGGTCTTACACTGAACATGCACCATTTCAACAAAATTGAACATCAACTCAGTCATACTCTTGAAAACAATGCTAAAATATTTTCTCCCCTTTCCTGTATTCTTTCTCCATTTTCCACCCATGTAATTTCCCACACAGTTAGTACTTCTATGTTTTATCAACCACTTTTCTTAAGTGATAAGTATGTAAACATGAACAAACTCAGACACGGATTGTCAGATGTTCCAGAGGATCCAGAAGAGATGAGAGACAGACTTAAAAGCTTAATTTTCTATGAGGAGGGCCTTAGTAGTGTGTCAGGTGCTCAAGGAACCACAGAAACAGAGAATTTTCTTGGAGTCATGTAAGGATGGATAAGGCAGGAAAATGGGTTTCCTGTTGGTAAAAGTTTAATGCATAACAAGTCACAAATTCCCATTGCCTCTGGCTTTATATCAGTGTGCCTAGGCATGACTGAGAACATAAAATGTTAAGGTGTTACAGAGATGAGTTTAATTTGTGTGTTTTATCTAACAGTTATTTTAGGGACCATTAGAAATATTGGAGAGAGTATTGGGTATCTAGATACAAAAAAACACATTCTGCTTATATTAATAAATCATCTTAATTTCAAAATGTATAAATATACTATATATATATTCATTTATGTTTTTTCTTCTCTTAATTTTTTACAGAGCAAGATAAAAGAATGCATCATAAAGTCCTAAATTTGTTTTCTTTCTGAACATCCAAAAGTACAAAATATTTACTTAAAAATTCTCAGCATAAGACTTTCAGATAAAAAAAATCAATATCTTTTTAATAATCTAAGAGATTACATTATCAAAAATGAGCCTATTTGATTAGAAAATAGTTTTGGTTGACAAGGGAATCATGAAGGAATTAGCTATCCAGAACAACGGGATGCTCGCTGGAGCCAATGAACAATAAAACAAATGCGGTTTATGTTTTACAATTTCCTTTAAGAAATAACAATAAAAAATGATGTCTAAAAGTGCAAAATGTAAAAGACATGGAAAACTCACTGGACTAAAGGGTCCAAAAAACTCAAGTGTTTCAGGATGTCATGCATAAGGGTCAGGAAGGTAAGCACAAAGATTGGGATGCCACCTGTACACTCAGCATGCTTTCATTTACAGCAGCCATGTGGTTTGAACCCATTTTAAAATAATATGTTTATATCTAAATAAAATGATTAGAACCAAAAATATATAATGAAATGTAAAAAGGCAAGCCATGGAAATACAAACTGTTCCCTGATGAAGAATAATGGGAATGTGATGGGAATGCTGGCCAAATGAAAAAATAGAAAACACAAGTCCATTCAGAACTTGTTTTGGCAATATAAACACTAAGAAGGGTGCTTGATGACAGTGAAATGTTCAACAGCCTAAGAGAAAGTGCACTTCACTTTCATGTCAAGGCTAAAACTATTCTATTTTCATTACCTCAACTCCAAGCTAATAACAGTGAATATAGAACTAGAAATAGGTTCCACAAATATGGCAGAAGTCCATTTTAGTCACTTGCAAGATTTCTGAGTGGCTAAATAAGATAGCTTTAGTACAGAACAGGAAATAGTTTTAGTGGCACTAACCTACATATTTTGCAAGGAAAAAACTATGATAAAAAAATTGAGAATAATTTTATTAAAAGGCAGATACTTTCAGAAAACTGCAGCTGGCCTTTAGTTATATTTAAACTATTACCCATCCCCACCCCCACAAAAATGTCTCACATTGCTTGCTGGTGTGAGGAGATTTTGCTACAAGTCAGCTTTGCTGTTAGTGAATGAAAAAGCTAGAATAGAGCAATAGGATCTATAATCTGCCAAGAACATTTTTTGTTTGTTTGTTTTTTAATAAGCCCATGAGACTTTGAAAATGTATTTGATCTCCTTAGAAGCCATGACACATCTGAAATACTTTGAAATCGCTACCTCTTTTCTAGAAATTATATTAATATATTTTTTTAAATCTTTAGCAAGTCAAGAGCAATAAATAAATCAAACAAAGCTGGGGTGAAAAAACTTAGCTGTGTCCCTTCTTCCCCAATATAAAACATGTTAGGATGCTTATACACTGGCAAAAATGGGGGAAAGAACATGTCTATTTTGGCAAGTTATCATTTTGTTACTCTCTCCACTCCCTCAGAGAGCAACAGTAAAATAAAGTTAGCAAAACTGGTTTTCTTTTGCTCAAAACTACCAGGAATACCAGATAGTGATTTACCACTCACTCATGTAGTCTTCAGGGCAGACATTATTAATCTATCACAGTACTTTGTTTACTCAGAACTGACTAAGTGACAAAGGAAAAGGCAACATATTAACTTCCCTCCTCCAAGATTTCACTTTTCCACAGAGTTGTTGAAGACAGTGTGGTACCATTTACAGCACAGATAAATAATTCACTATATTAGGTTTATATGTATATGAGCTTAAATACCTTTTGATTTCATTACTGCCCATCAAACCATTGACAAATACTTTTTATTTAAATGACACACATTCCCCCTTTTATTCCAATAACTAATTTTTTAGGAACAGATTGTGCACTTCTTAGTAATGGCACTTTGTTATGAGTTTTCAATTAACAAAACTGTTAATGAGAATATGTAAGTCTTAACAGAAGTGCAAGTTATTTTAGGAAACTATTTTTAAATTAGGTAATAAAAGCTAGCAACATATATTAAGAATCATTGTATCTGAGGTAAAAAAAAATAAATGTCCCAGACTGATTGTCGTTTAACCACAAGTACAAAATGTAATATGTACCAATGTCTAACAGATATCACCTAGGATATTGTCAGATATCCTGAGCAATTAGTCTGCCCTAGAGTCATTTTTCTTATTTGATCACTCAGTCTTGTATGACAGGTATTTTCATTTTAAGTAGAGGATCAATCATGACAGAACGGGACACAAGAGATCTGTTGTTTTCTTCTGCAGGGGGTCCTTGAGCTCTCCCAGAGAGGCAGTTGGTGTTCTACCAGCACTAAAAGTCAGTCCTGAGGAAATCTGTATGTATTGGCCAAAGATTAAATTGGCAAAGATCTTAGCACAAAGGTACTGCAGTCTCAGACAGGCTAAGCAAAATGTCTACAAACTCTCACTGAGAGACTCACCAATTGGTTCCCAGGTAACTCTCCACTGGATATATTTGTGTCTTGGATTTTTTAATTCATTTAGGTAGGTAGTAGAGCTTCATAGTCGGCCAGTTCACTGATTAACTGTCTTAATTTGCATTTTTTCAATTATAGGTAAGTAAACCTTGGGGACTCCCATGAAGGCTTAATTACAGTCAACACATTTTCTAAATATGGCTTAAAGCCATTTTTTCTCTACCAGTAAAGGCTGAATAATTCTTGCTCAACCCAAACAAGAGGTTCTTGCTACACTTGAGATGCTTTGCCTCTTGTAAAATTAGGAGCAATTATGTCTCAGGCACCTAGGAATTCTCCCATCTTTTCCTGACTTTTTTCCTCCTTCCAGCTCCCAACATCATCCCACCATTCAGGACTTCATGGCCTATTGATCTCTAAAATCTTTGCTTCTGTGTGACAGAAGACTTGTGAGGAAATAAATTCATCCGGTTAAGAAGTGACCTATAAATCTCCAGACACACACCATGACAGAGTATTTGACAGTATCTTGGAGAGTGTCAGTTTTTGTGTCGCCATATGAGTACACTGCATATGCATTGTATATTCACTGTTGACTGTGTCCTCTCTGATCATATATATCTGAATGATTTACCTTCCAATTTTTATATCTTATAGCTACTTCTCAAAGGACCAAGGTTTCTTACTGTGCTCCCTATGGAGAGCATCCCTACTTTCACTCTTGCTTTTTCCAATGGCCCCACTTCCCAACTTTCATCACAATGAGGCAGTATAAGAGAAACCCTTCTTCAACAGCTATGACTCAACCTGGATTAAAGGTCCAATGGGATTGATCACGAACTACGTGATGTTTAATGAGTTACTAAACGCAGCTGTACTCGAAAGTCTTGGTCTTTATACTACACAAGAATGTTTATTGGATCATTGCTTGAAGTAGAAAAAGCAGGTATCTATAGCCACACTAACTGGATAAGCTACTACTGGATGACTAGGTAGTTGCAATATAAATGTAATTTCTATGTAGACATGTGGAAAGATATCTTTGATAAACAGTTAAGTGAAAATGGTATGCTATTGATCACAATACAGTATAATCTACAGTTTTACTAGATTACTAAGTGCTAAATGTAAAAATGCCCTTAGTTCACGGACCTATGTACCAAATCCTCAGCTCTATCTGTCCCCTATTACTATTGCAACTTTTCATTCCCAAATCTTTTTATCCTACTTCAGTTTTCCTTCACTCTCCACCCTCAATCTAATAATTTGGATGTGTATTTTATTCTGCCTTGACTGACATTACTTCAGTCTAACTTTTATCCTTAGCAGAATCTTATACTTTTCATGGATAAAATGTGGAAAAGAGTTTAGAAAAGGAAAAGAGAAAACATGAAAATGTCTGCATACATTAGCACTATTAAATCCTTCAGAATGCAGAACTAATCAAGAGTCAATACAGAAATATTGACGATCATAGGTAAAACTCTGATGCCCCAAGTATCTAGCAATACTTAGGGCTTGGCAGTGGCTAGAAGAAGTGTCTACTAGGAGTTGGTAAGAAGCTAATCTGGCTAAGAAACTGTTATGCTTGAGTTGCGAGACCACCACAGAGCCGACTTTCCATGCAATTACACAAGGTTTCCTTATTGTTCTCCAGGCTTGCAAGCAAAAGCTGCTTTGTTCCACACACTGAGGCAGAGGGTGAAGAAAAAAGACCCAAGGCTCACATTGCAGGAGATCTTCAAAGAGAAAAACCACAAGCAGGGAGTTGCAGGCTTTAACATTACCTGATTGGTTTGGGGATAGCTGGCTCAAGTCAAGAGGGGATTTTTGCAACTTTCCACCAGTAACTGGAAGGAAAACTTGTCTATTTAGCTTCTGGTTGGCTGTCCTTGAGTCTCTGGGAAGTCAAACAATTTTTGGACCAGTTCTGGCTTTTCTCTGAATTTACAGGTACATGGGGTGGGGCACCTACGGTGGGGCACCTCTGGTGGGGTGCCTGCTAGGTTAGACTCTCACAAAGATTGGGCCTGGGTTTAATATAGCTTTCGTTTTGTCTCTTCAAAATCAATATTTTCAATCTAATTTTAGAAACATTAAATGAAATAACCAATATATGATAAAGTGTTTAACCACTTAACATAAAATTTCAATAATTCAAGCTCTAATTCTTATTAGATGTTATTTAAAGTAATATCTTCTAAAAATAAAAGGAAGGTAACTCCTTTTATTAAGATCCATGACTTTTAACCTAATATTACCTAATAACTGTCAATCAGTGAAGACCATCATCTCAAGGCATGGCTTATCTTCACAAAAAAACAAAACACACAGTTCCACTGTTCCCTGAATTCTTTTCTAAATCAATAAATCTGGTTATCTATTTCCTTTCCTTTTCTTTTTTCTTTCTTTTCTTTCTTCTTCTTCTTTTTTTTTTTTTTGGTTTTTTTCATGACAAGATTTTTCTGTACTTTTGGTTTTGGAGCCTGTCCTAGAATTAGCTCTTGTAGACTAGGCTGACCTTGAACTCACAGAGCTCCACCCTGCCTCTGCATGCAGAGTGCTGGGATTAAAGGCACCCGGCATAACTGTTCATCTTTAAATACACTTTGATACCTATCATCTCCAGCTGAGACTAACCTTGTCTCAATATTATTTAAGGGAGTATGATAATCTCATCAAATTAAGATTCATGAAAATCTTTCTACCATTATTTCCTACTGGTAGCATTTATTATATTAACCACATAGAGTAGAAAAGAGAACATAACAAGGGAAAGTACAATTTTTTTTTAAATTCAAGATCATTAAAAGTCAAAACTGGGAAACTGCATCTTTTAGTTAGCCTGTACTCAACAGGAACAAGGATAATTTATATGCACTCTCCTTAATGCCCTTATCAGATCTGTACAGTTCCTCAGAATTCCCTTCTATAATAAACATGGCCTGAGACTTCCTCCGTTGTATGCTCTGTAGTGTATGTGCCTTCTGTCCTCATAAGTACTCTTACAAGGCAGTCTCCGCTGGATTCATGTCATCTCTTTTAACTGCACTAAATGAAGTCCTCCTTATTTTGTGATCAGTTTCTGTGATCTAAAGACAATTTTGGTCTGGAATTACTAAATAGAATGCTCTAGAAATAAAGCATCTCAAGTTTTAAATTATGCACCATTCAGTCTTAGTAGCATGATGAAATCTTGCACCATTTCTTAGTAAATGAATCAAACCTTTGTCTAGTGTGTATGCAATAGTCATTCCATATCTGAGCTTGATGACTATACTGTAGAGAACTCCTTATGCCTAAGTTTCAGATATCCACTTGGGACATCTCGGCTGTCATTAAGTAGGACTACTGTATATTAATTATCGTTTTTCTCTAATATAATGATTATCTTCTTATAATTCATGAGTAACAATCTCCTAAATAAAATATTTAAAACTAAGTAAAATGTTAGACACATCTATAGCTATGTAAAATAATTCAGTACATTAACCCAAATTTTAAATTTTTTTTTCATTATAATAATGAGAATTAAGACAAAAAGAAAGTTCCATAACTCAAGTGTTCATAAGAGGTCCTCAGTATAATGCAGGGTTTAAAACCAAGTAATTTTAATTAAATTAGTTTTAAATTTGAGCAGTTGATCCATAGCTTTTTATAATTGAACACACTTTTTCTGTCTACTTTTAGTAGACACAGAAAAATTGCCTTCAAACTGTTCCTTCACTGTAGTCACTGTTTTTCCATCGTGAACTGTCACCACAATCACTTCCATGTGATCACTATGTGTACCTGCCATAGGTTTGGATGTGGATTTCACCTTGACCTAGGAATACAGTTCAATAGAGATGCAACAATAAACTCAGTTCATTTCTATATCTATTGCACTTCAGATTCTCGAGTTACCTTTCAAAGATCCTTTGGCATTTAGAGAATAAGCGAATCTTTTGCAGTTCTCTTCTTACTGACTTTTCCCCCCATCTTCTTAAGCTAGTAGGAGCTCTATGAATCACTCCACCTCTACCTAAAACCCACTCCTCCCACAGACCTCTTCTCAGTCAGCAGCCCTTCCCTTCTTCATACCACTTAGATGAAGCACCCTGAGTAGTGTGCTGCCTTTTGCTCTCTCTGACACAGCATCTTATTTCCCATCATCTCCTATGTTCTCAGCTTTCCCTTGCTATTGGAATCCATCTTACCTTCTGCCCTCTGATCACTCACGTTAGCCAACTCTTCAAATATCACTGTTAGTTTTTTTTTCCATACTTTGTCCTAGCCACTCTTCTTGCTTCCTGCTCTTTACCCACTTCACTACTCAAACAAAAGACAGAAGCATCCTCTCAAATGAACTCAGCCTGTCACCACTCTCCGCAGCCTCTTCCAGGGGCTCTCTACTTCAGTGTCAATCTCTATCTCAGTCAAATAAAGGGCAAATCCAAACCTTAGTGAAAGCTAAACTGAAACAGTTTCTAAATTTCAGTACATTCCCACCCTGGTGACCTCAGTTTGTTTTCTACTTTCCCTTATAAATATTTTCCATAGTCTTCCCATCTAATCCATACTTTATCTTGTACATATTTGCGCACAAACCTGCAGTTTTCCAAACACCTCCAACAGGATCCTATTGAGTTATTGAGACATTAAAGACTTGGAAATAGAAATGGAAAGACACACATGAAACTAAAATGCAAATGTGTAGGTTAGGATGCATTCCTTCTACCTAATCATCCTTCCATGGAAGTAAAACCAAATGCATGAGTCTGTCAGAAGAGTAGAAAAGGTTCATAATTGACAAAGTATATGAGCCAAACTACAATACACATTGATTCTATGACTTCTTCCATCACTGTAATTTGAGTAGATTTCAAAATCAGGCTTCTTCTTCATAAAACATTTCATAAATAAAGAATTGAAAATATTAATGTCCACAAGGTAGGAAGGTGCAGTTGCTAGGCAATATGTTAGCACCATATAAATTCTCTCAGATCTTTAAAACAAGTACATATGATCATCCCCTTCTCTACATATAAGGCAACCAGAATACAGAATATTTAACATTTTGTGACAGTCTTCTTTGAAGAGAGGAGCCTACTATGGGATTCTCATACTCTACTCTCTAGCATTCTGAGTGTAGTAATAGAAATATTGTAGTTCACACACCCTGGGCAACAATCTACTTGCTCACAAGCATGAGTCATGTGACCAAGAAGTCATCCAGGCTAGACAAAGGAAGCCACACCCCGCAAACACCATCTTTGCCACCATGATTCATGGCTGAGTGGTGGGGACATCGTCTTCAGGCTCTAATTCTCTTTCCAGTAACTACAACTCTCCAAATGAGCCTCTCCATAGTCAAAGCAAACTTGATTAATGACAACGTCTACTTTTTCTCATCTGAAGATTTTACATAGATCACTTCCCATATACCATAGAGTTAGGAAAAGAAATGATTTAAAAATTTTTACAATTTCAATTTCTACATAGCCTTTTAATGTGTCATCTAGCAGACACTATAAGACCAAAAAATGATACAGTAAGAATTATGGTCATTATCATCTGATAGCACCTGACATGTGACATTTCCTAGATTCCCTCAACTACTGCTCTGCAGAACAGACCCTCCTAAACTGTGCTCTCATTTCATAAAGCACAAAACTATCCATGAGAGAAACTATCTCTGTGTCAGTTACTTCCTATAAAAGGTTGGGACAGTCATTACTATAAGTCTCTATTTCTTCAAGTATAAAATGACGTTAATAACAATGTTTTTCAAAGTTTATTATGAGGTCTGAATAAGACAATATAGAAGCTTAAAACACATTTTTTTTAAAATTTGAAGAAATATGTGGCTATAAATGATTATTACTTTATTGCTTCTAAATTTTGGAATAGCCAGATATCACTGGCCCAAGAAATCAGTTTGGTAGCAGGTATTCCAACAGATGACTCAAGTAACTGGCAAGAAAAGGAAAAATAAAAAAGATTTTCCAGAGAAGGTGAATCTCCACCTTGGCCCTGTTTGCATGGTGGCCGAGTTAATCTCAAATTCATTCAGAAAAACTTGTCTTCAGAGGATACTATACAGGAAACATGTTTTAAGGGGTGGAAAAGAAATGGACAAATTCTAAGAATAAATTGAAGGGATGCCATGCTTTCCACATGAGCTAATAGCTCATCCACTAATCTGCCTTTGGTGTCTTCATCACAATTCTGCTGCATTTCTTGCTCCAATCAAAGAGCTATTTGTTTGCTGCTTTGTGCTCAAAAGTTTTGTAGGTCATGTCTTCATGGCTACCATTCTAGGTCCTTACATGCAGGTGCCTTCTTGCCCTTTATTGCTGTGTTTTCCATAAGGGTTCCCAATACAGGAAGCACACTGGGATTAGGTGTTGGCGGAAGTGGGATAACTGGCAGTCAGCTCAGTGATGGATTCTTAGTGGAGGCTTCTCTTTAAAGTAAAGTACGAGATGTGCGTGCTGGAAACTAAAACTTGATAAGTATTCTCTTTGCTAGGTTATGCACTTTTAGATATCTCCCAATTTGACATATGTCCTATAACCAAACTTATTATATCTTTCCTGAATTAAGCCTAATTTTTAAAAAAATAATACTGACTTTAGCTTCACCTTCTCATTAGAAGTTGAATGAAATTTATGAGGAACCTACAAAAAGAAAGAAAGATTGTCCTTGTGTATCGTGTATTTAGTAATGTACCACCATTCCACGTCTTTATCTAAAAGAAGACAAAAAGGGCATATGAAGTGGTTTCTCTTTAGAAGCCAGGATGCTTCCTCACACAGGTGCCTGCCAGGGCTTGGCCTAGTTTGAAAATCTCTAGTCTTACTCTCTCGCAGTGAATGAACTTGATTGAAAATGTAGCAAAAACACCCGAGGGTTCTCTTTCATATAAAACTGGCCATATTTTTGGTTCAACGAAGAATCTCTATGGATGGACAACATATTGTCTGTATTCTCTGAAGAGAGACTGAGACACACAAGAAACTTGCATAATTCACAGATTAAAGAGAACGAATCCTCAAAAAAAAAAAAACAGGACATGCATAAAAGTATTGTCAAAAATCAGAGAGAAATATATCAGTTTCTGTTGAAAAGGAGTTTGAAACTTATGAGTTAAAAAACTTATTGGTGGAAAAATACCACCTTATCTTTAAGACGACAGCAACTGTTAACCCAAGAACAAGATAAACATTAAAGGGTTGCAGGTTGATTTTAGCATGGGCAAAATGCTGCATCTTACCACATTTAATATTGACATGAAAATTTTGCCAAGGCAAAATTCTTCTCTAGGCTATCCTGTGAATCTAGTCTTGACAAATTTAAATCACCTAAATACGTATTACAAGACTTAGGGGCCTCTCATTTTCTCCCAAGAGACAAAATGTGGCAAGGCTACAGCTTGCTGTACTATATCACTGCTGATATATCCCCAAGTAGTGCCTCAACTCTGAGGTTATACCTGCAAGAGTTCTCTCGCTTTATTATAATTCTAAGCTGTAAAACAAGTTCAGCGCTTGACAATAATCCCATGGTTTCAAGGCTCACCTGGCAAAAACTTACATACTGACTATAAATATCTCAAAAACAACTGCAGTAGAAATTTGAATTTCAGCATGGTCATTAGCCTAATGCACTAGACATTATTGAAAAAATAATATTTTAAGGAAGGAACATAATCTATCACTTCCTTTTTTTCTTCCATCTTAAAAATTTATATTATCTGTCCCCACCACACCGATTTCAAAGTGTACAGAATGAACAAAGTGCTATAGTAATTCCATTGTTTTCACAGTACTTTAAAAATCAAATAAATTACCTGTATCAGCGCATTGAGGATAGAAACTTGCAAGTTCTTAAATGTCATAAACACAATGGAATTGTTTTAAACTCCTTGCTTATACAAAGCAATAAATGTAAGTCATTTTAACCCATTTAAATTTTTTTTCTAAATATTAGCATGAAACAACTGTCTTTAGGAACAGAAAGTCCTGGATCTGTAAGTTAGGGGGTATCTGTTACAACTAGGAAGGAGATAAGGTGATGGTGGGTAAACTACTCTAATGGGTTTCTAACAGTCTTTCTTTTAGCAAAGTACTTCTCCATGCCCTGAGGCCAGGCCAACACTGAGGGGCAGAAAGCAAATCTTCTTCCCTTCTTCTTCCCTTCTGCCATTTTATTCCTTTCCTAAGAGAAGGAATACAAGTGGACCCTCTTCAAAGGGTGTGTATTCTGAGTCAAATGTCAAAAATTTTGTTGACTCTAGTACAGTCAAATATCACTGACTAGCAATGAGAGGTTGCTGCAGGCATCTAGTACAGAGAGTTCAGAGATGATGTTAAACATTCTACGCTAGAAAACCATAACAACCCTCACAGCAGAGGGGTTCTGGACTACTCCAGACTTTGTAAACAGGGAAAAAAAGAGTCTTCCTATTTAGGAGTCTCAGAATGTCTTTATATTCTAGGAAGGTCTCACCTTAGCCCATGAGGTTGTCCCCTCTTTTCTTTCTAGAGTCCAAATCCATCTATATGAGGAACATTTTAGAAAATGAATGCTGATCTGTATTTGCTTTTCAAACTCCAGTTTGAGAATAGTAGAAGCAAAAATATGAGTATCACCTACTTTAGTAGCTAACTGTTGCTTCTATGGTCTCAAAGGTGAAAATCAATACTTTTCTCCTTTCTCCAAGTCATTTTCCCTGATTTCAATCAATGCCTCTCCATATGATTCCTCTAAACTCCCAATGATGTGCTATCTCTGTGAGGCAGATCCCTGGGACTGGTTGCTCAGCTCCCTGAAAGTTCAAAAGTTTGACTTGGGGCAGACATGATGAAAGAGAACAAGAAGGTATCTACGACATAAAAAAATAATAATAATTAAAAAAAAAACCCTGTAGCATAACTTTGGAAAGAACAAAAGTGGGACATCTCCCAAGTGTCCCTTCTTCCTGTTTTTGAGCACTTCCCTAGCTTTCTGCACAGACTGATGGGTATAGGGTAACAGCTGTTATCCATGAAGAGAAAACAGAGAAGAAATTTAACACTTATAATTGATTGTTGATTCAAATATATAGTTATGCAATTAATATTTTTAATACAGACCATCATCTAGGTCAAAATTCGGGAGCATAAAAACATGATTTTTTTAAATTAAGATGAGAATGCTAAAGTGCATGTTTTCCAAAAACTATCACTTAAAGCCATCTAACAACTGGTCAGTGCTCTTCCAATATTCTCCTCCCCCTCCCCTGTCTCTCTCTCCCCCCCCCCCGCCACAATGCTCCCAATTCACTTAGGAGATCTTACCTACTTCCACTTCCCTGGAGGATACATGCATGTTTCTCTTAGGATCCTCCTTTCTACCTAGTTTCTCTGGGCTTGTGGACTGTAGGCTGGTTATCCTTTGCTGTATGTCTAATATCCACTTATGAATGAATACATACCGCGTTTGACTTTCTGGGTCAGATTTATCCCTAGTGCATGGGCTGACTTTCTGAAGCCCATTCCTTATCGAAGGATACCTTGCTCAGACTGGATACAGGGTGGAGGGCCTTGGTCCTCTCTCAACTTTAGACTTTTTTGACTCCCTTTGGGAGGCCTTACCCTTTCTGAAGAGTGAATAGGGATAAGGTGGAGAATGTGAAGGGAGCAGGAGGAAGGGGGTAGGGGAAACTGGAATTGGATTGTAAAATGAAAAAATAAACTTTAATTTTAAATTTAAAATAAAGTAAATAAAAATGCTATTCTAGAAAAGAATACTTCTCTGAATTTTTCTTTCTCTCCTACTTCTTCTCAATATTCTTTTTTCTCTCCCCACCTCACACACCCACATAAATATACATCCCTTTCACAGTTGTGGAGATATAGAGCTGCTTAGTTTTGTTATTCCTTAACTTTTTGTGGTGGAACGTGACAAACAAAATATCGAAGACCATCCCTCAGATTTTTATAGCCCCGCCGCACTCTTCCTTTAAGTTCATCATTTACTATGTCCTTAGACTTACTAACCATCATCCTTATAGCGTTTTTCCTCATTCTTAGCCAAGGTTTAAATGGACTATTTGATGAATAGTCTTATATTACTGCTTCAGTGTGAATGTGAAATGTCCCACTCAGGCTCATGAATCAGTGGTTTATCTACCAGATGATAGCTTTGGGGAAATTATTAGAGTCCTAAGGGAACTGACCTAATTGATGGATTGATCCTTCAATGGAGTCATAATATGGTGGCATTATTGGGAAGTGGCAAACAGTAGGAAGACAGTCTTAGGTAGAAGAAAGCCCCAGGGGGTTTGTCAAAGAGGCAGTCTCCCTCTCTCTTAAGGCAAGCAGACTTTGCTACAAGCTTCCACTGCCATTATCTTCTGCCTCAACCTGGGTCTTGAAACACAAGAGTCAAACGACCATGATTGGCAATCAGAAATAGTGAGCCAAAACCAGTAAGTCCACCCAGAAATTGGTCTCTCAAAGCATTTTAGCTGCAGCTATGAAAACCTAACTAATAAAGTTACCTTTAACTCTCTAAATTCTTAACTTCTAATGTTTAATGTTTTTTCCATCTGAAACTTCTTCCAAGAACAGAAAGATGAGTCAGTTTGTTACTTTGCAGATTTTGAAACAGAGGTGTGAAAATGAATCACCTGGTGTGTGTTAAGAAGTTGGTAGTTAATTAGATATTTCAAGATCCTACACTCTATCATCTTTATTCAAGAAGTCTGCTATTAAGCCCAGGTTCTGCATCTTCATAGTCTCCTCGTAGCCTCCTCCTACCCCTATGCTGGTTTATTCATGCAGATGTTCTGGTCATTAAAAGAGAGAAAAAGAGCACTGACTGAATAACATTCATAATAAGATACTTTCTACCCTTCTCTGGCATTTTCAGGTCCATCAGCTTAAAATGTGCTTATACATGAATAGTATGTTTTCTGATTTTCTCTTCGGAGATATTATACTTTCTTCTCCCAGGAAAACTTATTCCATAGTAGTTCTATATCTGAAAAGACATATATCTATGTGTGTGTAAATTATACATATACATATATATGCTTTCTTTTGACTCTTTTTCTCCTTTCTACCTAGATATTCAAAAACTTTGCAATATATTTCATTCAGAAAGATTATTGTAATGTATCAGTGTCACTTGTTTCAGACACCTGTCTTCCATGATAATTTCATCTGTGTATCTATGTATACTATATCAAACAGTAGACATCACATTACACATTCAGTATGTGTTAATTTAGACATCTTAGTATTTCTAGAATACCCAAGAAGTATGCTTGCTTGGACTTGGGTAAAGAGAAAACGTCAACTTTCTTTTGGGAAAAGCAGTTCTAACATCACTAGCCTCCTTTAACGATCTATAATGTCTTTGAAAAATAATTGAAGTTTCATTTGAACTTTGTATCGAACAATTAGTTCCAACAGAATTTTTCCCCATTGGAAAACTGCTTTTGATCACTAAAATTCAGTGTTCTCACATAGTCAAGTTTATCCTGTGAAAAAAGTGATTTCCTGAGATAATAAAATCTAAAAGGTAATTTTGATGTCACATTAGGAAACTAAAAAGCATTTCGCGGAATGGAGTGAGCCAAGTCTTTATTTAGTTACAAAGCCCTGAGAATCTGGAAAAGGGATAGGCTGCAGGGTAGTTCTATTCGTGGAAAGCAAGTCTGTTAGAAAGGTCAAAATAGTAACTTGGATGGATTTAGACAAGAAAGTGAGGCCGAGTACAAGCCGAGTACAAACTATAAATCTTCACTGAGTCTATATCACAGAGGCTTTTGTATAAGTTTTTGTTTGTCCATATGTGTAAATCAGATCTAAATCAGAAACCTCTTCCAAGTATTTCAGGGAAAGACATACAGTTTTACTTAGTACTTAAACTTTATCAACTCTGACTTTTCTAGGGCACAGAATGTGTCATAATTCTTGATTCTCTTTGCCTTCCAAATTCATCCTTATAACACATATTCTCATTGACTGGTGGACATTTCCATCACGAACTAAGCCTTCTAAACCTGCCAAAGATGTCTCCAGAAAAAATGATTCCTTTCTATTTTCACCAGAGAACCAGTTACCCTGGGGGCTAAATCCTTTCCCTTCAACTGTCTTCCACAAATGGGTATAGGTATCGTTACATGACATTCTGTGTGACTGAGAAAATGGCTCTCTAGCTTTATCTTCATTGAAAACAATTACAGTTCATTCACTTGTGGGCTTCTCAAGTTGCCTAAAGAAGTAAAGTGTGCTGTAAACTAAACTTATGATAAAGTCAGAAATGATTCAGGAAAACTACAAGACCATCAGTAGTGACTTTAATTCTGATGTAAAACACATCTGAATACAGGGCATCCTCAAGACCGTTAATATCTCTGTGATCTTGAAGACCTACATTCTTATCTGGCATCCTCATGTACAAAAACACAAGCACCAATACTACGAAGGTTATTTACTGCCACTTCTCACAAAGCCATTCCACAGCATTTTGTTCTGTGAGTTTGTTGTTCCCAAATAAACAAATTTAAGGTCTAAAGATAGTTCCTGAAATAGCAAATTTCAGATTTTATATAACATTAGGAAATGAAGATACTTATACTGGAAAATCTAAACTAGGTCCTTCGCTTAGAAGATCACAGGGATATTTATTAGTTACTAGAGCACTTTCTGTGTTAATTTCCAAGTTGTCACTTGGCAAGTGATTAGAGTTGTCAAAAGTTGAACATTCATCAAGATCCAGATGAACATTTTATCTCCTATATAGCTCATACTTTAGTAGTACCTACCAACTCTCTACTTATCTAAAACATATTGCATATGTAACCTTGAACTTCAGAGTCTTCAATGTGATTGTTTTTATTGAGCATCTAGTAGGTATGTATAACTCTTAATGCAAAACAACTTTTAATGCAAAACAAGTTTTCTAACAAAAAACATAAAAATATTGAATCCTAAACCAATAATTCTTTAGAAACAGCATAGCCACTTATCATGGTACCACTTCTCCTTACATGTCAGTTAATTCAGAACTAAGTGGGATATAGAGAACAAGTTAACCAAATGGTGGTTATATGCCAAAGAACATAGACTATTAATATATAGTATTAGCCAAGAATAGTACACCAGATGGAGGATATATTTTAGAATCTATTTTTGAAGGAACTATTTTAAGGATTGAATATATCTCCAATATAAAAACTGTATTTTCCAACTATTCAGTCCTCTTTTTAACTAATATTTTTTAAATACCATGAAAATGTAGAATTTTGGGGTCTATATAATGAGACTACATCCTTTATAGGCCATATACCTACTTCATACATAAGAAAAGCAGTTTCTCAAAAGACCTAAATCATTGACTTTGGGTAAATCTAAGTAGTCAATGACAGTAAGAGGATCAGTATATCAATTGCAGATCTTAATTACAACTGCTTTTACAATCCACCATCTCCTTTAGAGTATATGTTTGTGCATATATAAATTATAATTTTAATACATATAAAATACATTAAAAAACACTGAACACCACTATAGATGGAACATGCACATGAAAATCAACAAGTGCATGCATGACACATTCCATGATAGACTCTCAGCGTACACCACAACCACTCTCAACTCACGAAGTTTAAAGATGATTGTGTTCCAAGAGTTTGGAAAAAAATTGCCATTTCTTACCTGGCAGCTGTATGAAGGGGTTGATAAAAGACATTAACAACTTGAGCTATGAGTAGACATCACATTTTCTAGCACTGAAAAATTGCTCCTACCTGGGACTTAGGAATATAACGTTTTAATGAGAGGTAGATAAAAGATTTGATGGGGACAACCAAACATGTAGCATTCTCATGTGCATAGCAACAGTAGGTTGAATGTTGGTGATTACCACCCAAAATCTTCCTATTGGCTTGATTATCTTTAAGAGGTCTAAAACATCCAACACTGTAGTCAATTCTTTAGACTAGGCATCTAAGAGAGAAATTAATTCTAGAAACACCACCCTTACAGGTACAAAATTCTCAGTAACAAAACAATCCAAAGCTTAATAAAATGTAAAGTTCTACAAATCTGTTAAAAGAAGTATAGGTTCTGAATTAAACAGAAAACAGAGAAACTGTTAGGGAGAATTATGCCTATTTGTAGTTGTGGATTTGGATAAGTGGGAAAGCGTGTCTGGGACAGCCCAAAAGCCCTGGAATCAATCCTAGGACCACATTAAACTTGGTATGATGGTGTACATATAATCTCAGCACTCAGGAGATGGGAGATAAGAAATTCAAGGTTGTTCTCACTTAATAACAACTTTGAGGTTCCCCTAAGATATGTAAGACCCGTTTCAATAAAAAACAAAGTAAAATAAAAAGGATCTCCATTTTCAAACTGCCCCTATTTTCTACCACCATTGCACATAAATAAGCACCTAAGACTCTATACTTTGAAAAACATAAATGGCAGCCTCAATGTGTATTTTGTAATGCACATAATCGACACCTAAATATGTTCATTTCATTCCAGAGGGTCCATGTTCTGATGTTCAAAAATAAAAGAAAGTAAGAAAGAAAGAAAGAAAGAAAGAAAGAAAGAAAGAACGAAAAAGAGAGAAAAAAATAAAGAAAAGGAAAAAAAGAAAAAAATCCACCTTAGTCTTTCCACATCACCTAAAAGGTGTAACTGCATTCATGATTTCCTTTTGCCCACTCAGACAAAATCCTCCAGCTCCAGCATTGTAATAAGTACCCAGGAAAGAACAAGGAAAAAAAATAAGAGAAAGGCTCACTCCATCTTGTCTCTCTAAACAGTAAGGCATATAAAGAGCTAATCAGCCACAGAAACTAAAGAAGGACGCCTTCCACACATCTTAACCACCAAGTGACCCCCCCAAAAAAAAACAACAGTGTTACAACATTCAACAACAACAATAACATACAAAAGGAGGTAGTATATTTGGTTGTGACACTTTTAGAAGGTCATGGCCTAAACTTGCAAGGGTGTTAACTTTTTTCATTTTAAAAAAAAGTTAATTTTGTCATGAGGAAGCAATCATTGGTTGGTTGTTCGTTTTTGTTTTAAACCCAAATCCAGCATGTTGAAAATACATCTTGCCTTTTTTACCCCCATGGATTTAGAAGTCCTACAAAAGCCTCAAGGCCAATGCTAATAAAGGACATTGCAAAGCCCTGCAATTCTCTTTAAGGACAAATAATCAGCTTATCATCCTCTTGGCTAGCTGTCTTCAGGGGATTACACAGAGATTGCTGGATAGATACATTGCACATTACACACTTTCAGTCCCAATGGGAAGAAAGGCTGAAATGCTATGACAACACCATGTGTGCTTCTCAAGTTTGGATGACAGTTGATCTATGCTCAGATTTCTAAACCTTCTCAAAAACAAAAAGGACCTTTGCTCAAAGTTGATTGGGTAAAGAGTGTTTCAACTTGCATATGATCATTTGCCTGGAATTCTAGCCCGACCCTACCCCACCCAACTCTACAGAATTAATAATTACAAAAGATATAAGATTATAAAGTGAAGTTACTTACCATGGAGGAGTCACTGCTTCCACTCCCGATTGGAGCTCCCTCAGCACAGGTTGGGAGGTGGGTAGAAAGTTGACTAGCCCTGCCCCCATCTATGACATCACAATCTACCTCATAAAAGGTAGTGAAAGTGCTCTGAACTCCTGTCTGATTTCCGAGAGATACAGAAAAGAGAAAGTGAGAGAGAGAGCAAGAGAAAAAAAAAATCCCATACTCTACTTGGGAGGGAATTGGGGAAGTGGAAGAGGGAACGGGGAGTTACCTAGGAGAAAGAGGTTATGAAGGAATTAGGTGTTGAAAGAGATATGTACCAGCCTCCTTGACATTAAGCAGCCAGTCATTCAGACTCCTCTTTAGGTATCCAACAGATAAAGGGACCACTGGGAGGAGGATGAAGAAGTACCCTCCCTTGCCCAACACTGTTGGGGTTAGTTATATGGGCTCAAAAGGAATGACTCCTCTATTAAAAGGATTGAACATTGCCAAAAGAGAGAGCAAGGGCTATCTGTAACTCTTAAAGCCTGGAACAAAATGTGGGGTTTCCAGGTGCCTTGCTTGGAGGTTCCAGTATCCTCTTATGTGAGCTTGGTCAAGGTCTTGACTGCTATTCATGACTCAGCATGTGGTATAAAAGGGATACTTACCTCCTTATTGGGGAGCATTCATTGTTGTTGTAACTGCAAATTTTTACTATTGATTTGGAACCCAATGTTGGGTTGTGTGAATGGCATGAAAAGATAAGCCAATAATCAATGCCCATTTCTACCTTTAGAATTCTTAAATTTTCTCAATATATGCTATTCTGAAACAATCTTCTTTGTCTAGTGCAGTGTTTCTCAACTTGTTTGTCATGATCCCTTGACAGTTTCCATGTTAAATATCCTGCATATCAAATATTTACATTATGATTCATAACAGTAGCAAAATTTACATTTATAAAGTATCAACAAAATACTTTTATAGTTGAGCATCACCCCAACAAGAGAAATTGTATTAAAGGGTCTTAACATTAGGAGGGATGAGAACTACTCGTCTAGTGAAACAGATGAAAAATAAAACCACATCTTTTCCACAAGAACTGTGTTAGTAAAAAGTAAGATTCTAAATTATAACTTTGGCATTGCCAAAGCCTATTTGCATACACATTAAATAAAATGCCAAATGTGTGACTCTCTAATTTTTAAACAATGTAGTTCAATTCCTGATTCTATTGTCACTTAACAAATATATGTGTATTACAATAATGACAATACAAATTATGCAAACTTGGCAGGTTTGGGAGCAGTTTGAAACATGTAAGTTACTGAATTTAAATTAATGATAGATTTAACAACATCCTTCCCATCTACAGCTTGAAAATAAATGTTGGAGACATCTAAAAAATGTCTTCGAAGAATTCAAAATGAAATCAAAGAAAAAATATCAAGTATGTATGCAGAATGGAATTTCCTTACATTGGAGTATCCCTGAGTTAGCAAAAGCAAAAGTTCCATTACATGAATTTTCCTTGCTGTATTACTATATTTTCATTTTATATAATTCTATGTATAAATTCAAATTCAGCATACAATAGCATTTATTCATGAGATCTTGAAACTAATGGCCCTATGAAGTTTCACTTCATATGTAATAAGTTTTACATATTGAGTCATTGATTAGTTGGCTTATCTTAGTTATTTTTTAATAATTTGCAATGTGTCATTGGTTTTAGCTAATAAGCATTGCCTGATTTTTTTTCTTTGTAGAGAATACACTAGTCAATTATGGCTATTATTTTCAAAGCTGATTCTGAAATCTTAGGAAATTGAGTCATCTCATGTGTTTCAAAAATTTAAAGGTCATAAAGATTAATGATGCAACTGCCCATTTTCCAATAAACATCTTTAGATTTTTGACTACACAACAAAGAAGTTATAATTTTGCTCCATTAAAATAAAAGAACACAAATTGAGTTAAGTAGTTTATAAATATGGTAATAGAGCATACTGAACTTGGACCAAAATCCTTAAGTATTTCTTAATGTCTGCCTATTAATAATTGGGAAAAGGAAAACAATTTCAGGAACCCAATGCAAAACTAGGCTGCATCAAAAAGATGCAAAATAATACACTGTGCTGATATTTCACATGAATTTGGTGGGACTGATTGGGAAAATGCCTGTAATGGTGATATTAGTTAGAACAAGATAACTCACTTTGATGCTGGATGCAAGCCAATGGTATAGCACCTTGACAATGTACATACACAGTCTGTTCGACTTCAACTGATAATTTGTTGCATGCTTTTTCCATGATAGTAAAACAAATGGATGAAGAATATCTTCAAGATAAGACATGAAGTGAGTTTAAGGCAGGGCAGAATTTCCTGTCATCACAGTTACTATGTCCATCTGACCAAGAACATATAGAGCGGCTTTTAATTTCTTTGCATTAATGAATCTAATTTAATTGCTAATACAGAAGATTGAAAAGAGACCACTGGAATGATAGGGGTACTTTAAAATAATGATCTGCGGATGTCTTTATAAACTAAATGAACATGAAAAACATGACCAGGCCAGGACCACACGACTTGGCCACAGTGTTATTACAGAAGAAGAGTACTTCAAGAAGTCTTAATAAACCATCACAGGGGCATGTTTGAATCAGAAGTACCTAGATAAAGGGATAATTGTTTGGCTTGTTTGTATTATTGTACTATCTTATCTATAGAAAAAAGAGCAGAAAAGAATAGATACTTCTTTAAAAATGACCCTGACTGAAACTTTTCCATGATAGACACTCCCATGTGCAAAACAGATTTGCCAAAGAAAATGAATGAATGAAGTGAAGATATAGATCATAGAGATTTGACAGAATTTCTAACTCCAGTTCCAGTCAACTTCTCTATCAGCAAAGTATCTGAATTGATGAAGGTATTCAGAGAAAAGTAATAGGACAACATATAGTGTTGATGATGAGAGGAGCGATTAGCAGTCTCAATTAAGAAAGCTTGCCTTCTAGAAGATAGGATTAAGATGAAGGATGTAAAATACATCTATTACCTAAAAAGAAAGTGATTACTCAAAATTAGGATAAGATGATGTGTTCTGAAGCAGTTCAGGAAATCTGAAATAAGAAAATTCCATATTGCCCATCCAGAAGCCTTTCCTATTTATAAGACTATAATGTGTTACATATATCTCTTCTAAGGGCTGTCATCAAAGTCCTATTTGTAAAACATTTAAATTAGGCTGGAGAAAGCACTTGACAAAATCATCTATAGGGACAAAATATAGACAAAAGGAAGTGAAACACACTTTCATTTTCAGAATTCAGTGAACCAAGAGGAGAATAAAGACAGAGGTAGCCATCAGAAGGTACCCTTCCATCCTAGCAGAAAATCTTGAACATCCCAGCAAGCTGAGAAACTATGTAGAAAAAGAGATGGGATACATAGTCTAATAAAAAACACAACAAACAGAAAATATCCTTCATGGTAATTATTTGCTAGTAAAGACCAAGAAGCTTGGAAGGACTTATCAGTCAACCCATACTGCCTGTTGTATCTTCACATAGTACAACCGTGCGAGAGTCAATGAATGCTGAATTCAAGGCATCGGAAGCTATCTGATGTGGGTGAGAAATCAATGAAATTCCTTGATTGGTAGTCTGCCACTGGAAATTAGTGTTACCCCCAACACACGTTTTGTATGAAAGCTATCCCATCTCTAGGCTCCCGTATTTCACTAACCATGGTCACAGAGATCATCATAACCTAAGAAACCTTCCATCCAAAATGAGGCATTCTGATAGAACTTTTATGCTAAATCATGAGAACTTGCACAAACACTGATACTGCTTAGAAAACTAATCTTTTCAGAACTTCAGAAGATCTAGTATTGAAAAGAGCCCCTCCTGTCAGCTTTGTTGTGTTTTGGGGCTTTTTGGGTAATGGAAAAATATACAAAAAAAAACAACAATGGAATCCCCAGATAATCATTAGCATAGAATTTAATATTGAGTTTCTTAGTTTTATCTACTTAATATTTATATCAAGTTTTATACTTCATCTGTTTCCTTCAGTATCATTGCTTCAGCGTAGAAGTTTTGCTGGGGGCAATTCAGAGTAGAAATGAGGGAAAAATCACCATACATTAGCAAACAAAGTATTTATTAGTTATAAACCGATTGTAAGTAACTGTTGCAAACACTGATGAATCTTAGAGGGAAACCAGAAAGCCAAGACTGTATTTCTATAGACTTTATTCAGTGAATACCTTGACCTCCAAAAATTATTTGGTTTATGGTCATGGAGCAATAACACATGAAATTGCTCTTATATATTCACAATTGTATGAAAGGTTTCCTTTACAATGCTGATCCAAGCATTATTTTAAACATTTCTTGTGCTGGACACCAAACACGAGGGCCCTAAGCTTTCCAGGCAAGTGTTCTACTACTGAGATAAATCCTCAAGTCCTATTTAAAATTATTACTTTAAATATTTACAATAATTAAGATCTTGAAGTAGAACTTTAAAAAAAGCTATCACATGTGAAACAGTCCTCAGGATTAGAGCATTCCTTACATTAACATTTTATAAGGAAGTATGACTTCCGTAAGTTTGTCTAGGTTTCACAGATATTGCAAGATGTAGCCAATTATCTCCCCCTCATTTAGCTAACTCCCATGTTACATGTTTCTAAGTTTTTATAAGGTATTGTTGTTAATCAGTTGCCAAACAATTTTCAGAATATCATCTGGAATCTAAAGCATCTGTTGATAATAGATTAAGGTGTTAATTATTTGTTTTCCTTTTCAATAGAGGCTCTCACGACTTGAAAAGTGTTAAAGACTGAAAGGAATAAGTGGTGAGGCTGAGAAATCTGGGACCAATACATTCTGCTTAAAACCATTAACCCTTTCTAATCTTATAAGCAACAAGGTCTTTGTAATAATTGCTTTTAATTGTCAGCTTGATAGGATCAAGAATAATGTGGGAGTTGGACCTCTGGTCATGTCACTGGGAGATTTCCTCGATATTGTTAAATAACATAGCAAGACCCATTTTAACTACATATGGGACCATTCCCAGGGCAGGGCATCTAGTATGGCATAACTGGAAAAAGTGAACAAAATCATCATTTGTCCTCTCTGCTTTCCTAGCATTGGGGACACTGTGATCAACTTATTCAAGCTCCCATTGCCTTGATTTTCCCAACGTGATGGTCTCTACTCTTCATTTGCAATGTATTAAACCTTAAACTGCATTTTGTCATGGTGTTTCACTCCAGTAACAGAAAATGAAACTAATAAATCCTCAAAGTAAACTAAAAATAACTAACTAGTCAGTCCTGCTATGAATCTGGTGAGATCAAATATAGCTCAATTATAAGCACGCTACTTGTCTCATGATCAGGCTTTCCCATGGAGAGTGTCTTCTTTTCAAATGAGTGCATTAAAACATAGGTTTTTTGTATATATAAAATAATTCATTAGTATTGCTGCCACTGCTTTTACTCTATCCATGAGCAATTTCTTTCAATAAGCAGTACAGTGGTTTGAATGAAAAAAAGAAATCTAATAGTATTTGAATGTTTTGTCCATAGTTGGAAGCAATGTTTGGAGAATTTATGGAACCTTTAGAAGGTAGAAACTTATTAGAATTAGTACAATACTGGTGGGACGTTTGAAGGTTTGTCGCCCCAGCCCACTTCCTATTCTTCCTTCCCACTTCCTGCTGCTGTGTGTTTTCCTCAACATTAGACTCTCTCCCTTATGATGCTTTCGGTCATGGTATTTCATTACAGCAACAGAGAAACAAATGAGAACAAACAAAGCCTATTGGTAAGCTGAGAACTCCAGTCACAGAGTAAATAACTGAAGAGTCTTGTTGTGTAGTAGATCATTGTTCCATTATCTGTACAGCAAAGGGCTGCTTGAATTTAGACTGGCAATATAGCAAGGTAACTGACAACCCAGATGCCTATAATACCCAACAGTTAAGGAAAAGTTTTACTTTTAAAATTTTGATACTTTTGGTTTTTCAAAAGTATAAGTTTGAACAGGTTATATGTCATGTTTATGCCCTAGAGAGAATGAATTTTTACTGAAAAAAAAAACAAGTAACAGTTATTTTTGTCCTAGACAATTTGTGAAAAAAAATCAATACCTTGAATGCACTGGTATGAATACAAGTACAAAACAGAATGGAGGAATCAGAATGTAAGTACACATTGAAGTTTTGCCATCCTAATAGATCGGAGGTGAGGATTTAGGGAGAAAGTCTACATCACGTGAGAGCTCATCTTACCACAAAATGTGTACTAAGAATTGTTTCCATCTTGTAGTTGATAAATACCTCTTTGAATTTCTTACTGCTGCATAGTACATGCTACCCAATATAGATTTATTATCTGGAACTTCTGCTATCTTACTTTCTATAAATATGGACATTAGATAGTTAGTAGATCAAGAAAAGTAGGTACTTTAAGCTTGAATACTTAATGACCCACTGGTTAGGAGATCAGAATAAAATTCTTCTGAATTACCGTGAATTTCTTAAATGCATATACCTTTGTTCCGAAGAAACATAGAAATGTGCTCTAATTCCATGTGGAAATAGCTAGGAATTTAGTTTTTTCCCCATTACTGCTATGATTTGATCACTGGAGATAATCAAGAATCGACTATAGCTAGAATCAGAAGATATTTTAAAAACTCCAAAATAGGAGATGCCTAATGTTTAAGTCTGCACAGTTGAATGTAATGGTTGTTCCACAAACTATTTCATTCTATTACAAAATACTAGGAGATGCAGATTTGCTCAAATAAAACGTTACCCTGATCAACTAGTCATACATACATATTTATATATGTATTATATATGTATGTATAAGATAAGATTTTCTTTTTTATAAGTTGCTTTATATTAGATTATATATACTAACCATTGGGATTTTTCATAATTAGGCAAAAAAGTAAAATATGAAGTATATGTGGGTTTTGGTACATATAGATATATGTGTATCATTATTTATATGCTATAGTCATGATAGATTTGAAATTAGTTTAAAGCATTTTATAGATCATTATGTATCAGTCATTGTGAATATTCACCTTCAGCTTGTATCTGAATTTGCTAACTGCATAAGGTAAAATAAGGATGATAAGAATGACTTTCAACTGGGCAAGTTAGATGGTCAGCTGGGAAACTGCTTACCACAAAAGTCTGATGAACTGAATTTGATCCTCAGAACCCACTTACAGGTCGAAGAAGGGAACTAATGCCACAAAATTGACCTCTGACTTTCATACCATTGCTGTAGCACATACATGCACCACCATACCATACACAATAACAAATAACTTGCCATTGTTTCCTTATTCAGTATACTGAGTGTAGCTCTCAGACTTCACCAGAGAAGTTTCCTTGTGCAGTGAACTGTGGTTATCATAGAATCTCACAACTGATCAAAAAGCCAAGAAAAAAATATCCGTGGAGTTCTCAGTCACAAATGATACATGGATGTCACCACCTTCTCTCAAGGCCCAGAGGCCATCTTGCAAGTAAAACTGTGTCTTATGCACACAGTGGAACCACTGTATTCATGAACTCAGCTGTGTGTCTGCCTACACAAGCCCTGCACAAGAGCAAGCCAATCATGGTTCCAGCCTAGAAGTGAAAGTCCCTCAAGGGGCTCACACTAACTGAGTGGCTATTGATATGTAGTGCCATCTGAGGAAGGGAGGATTTGTCTTCTTTAGGAGAGTTCTGGTAGGTTAACTACACTCCAGTGAATGGCCCCACACCCATGTGCAGTACAAGGAGGACTAAGTGGCTACTAAGAAGAAAGAGAGAGATAGCTATATATAGAAAGAAATACAGACAGACAGAAAAAAAGGAAGAGAGAAAGAAAGACAAAAGAAAAAAGAAAGAGAAAGAAAGAAAGAAAGAAAGAAAGAAAGAAAGAAAGAAAGAAAGAAAGAAAGAAAGAGGACACAGGACAGGTCTAGAAAAATGGCTCAGCAGTTAAGAGCACTTGGCTTAAGTTCACCCACATGGTGGCTCACAACAGCAACCCCATTTCTAGCAGATCTAGCAATTCCTTCACCCTCCATAGATAACCGGGTAAGTAAAAAGTATGCAGACAAACATGCAGGCATTCACATGTATATATATGAATGTAAACCATTAAAAAGTTTGTTTTAAAAAGAGAACAAAATCTTAGGAGTTCGGAGGACAGGAGTAGATCTAGATATGTAAAGGGAAGATTTGGTGAACATAATCAAAATATGTTGTTTAAAATTCTGAAATGAATAATGCTACATCATTAATCCAGGTAATTACTTTATTATAACATGGTCCTCTCAATGAACTAAGCAGGGGTCACATGGGCTCACAGGGACTGAAATGGCAAGCGTGCATGGGTCCATACCATATTCTCTTAGTATATGTTAAGGCCGTTAGTTTGGTATTTTTGTGACACTCCTAACAGTGGATGTATCTCTAACTCTTTTGCCTGCTCTAGAGACTCTTTTGCTCCTATTGGGTTGCCTTGCTTACCATTGACTTTCACCTTGTATTATTTGATCTTATTTTGTTCTGTTTGGCTGTCATATCTTAGAGACTTACTCTTTTCTGAAGAGGAAATATATAGGCAGTTTATCTGGGGAAGAGAGGAAATGGAGGGAGCTAGGAGAAACGGAGGGATGGGGAATTCTGGTTAAAATGTATTATAAAAGAGAAGAATCTATTTTCCATTAAAATAAATAATCAAAGTAACATTTACACTTCTTAAAACTTTGGCTCAGGACTCTGAGAGTTGGTACAGTTGGTGAAGTGACTCGCTTACAAGCATAAAGACCTCAGGTCTATGTCCAACACCATGTGTAAAGCCAAGCACTGTGGTTTGTGCCTGTGACATAGACTGGAGGACACAGAGACAAGTAAAACTCCAAAACTCATTTCTGGGCCAGCAAGCTTAGCAAAATCAATGGGTTTCAGTTTCCCTGAAAGAAGCTTTCTCAAAAAATAAAGGTGGATAGTGACTGAGGAAAGACAGCCAGTGAGCCTCTTTCCACATGCATGTTCACACGTGTACTATTACTCACTTGCATACCCACACAACACTAGCAGACACATACACCACTACACAAAGCCACTTTAAAAAGACAAAAATACAGTTTTCTCCCACAATGATACATTGTTGTCATGTTTAACAGACTATTATACTAAACTATTAAAGCACACTGTAGTAAAGTTTCTCCCCCACCCCTTTTTTCTTCTTGCTTTATCCTTCTTCTTCCTTTTTATTTTTTTCACCCAAGACATACTTAAAACTTCAAACAACACTAAGTTAGGTTAGGCTAGCTTATACTCAAACTGGCTAATCTCTAAAATCCATTTTTGACCCAATATTTATAGCATTCTTTTGACTTAAAAATTGTGCATTATTTTATTTATAAATAAATTGAATGTATCAGAACACAAATGTATCTACTACTTTGAAATTTAATAAAAACTGCATGATTGGGCTGCTCAGAATTGTGTGAGCCAACATAGAAAATAGATTGCTAGAGAGAATGAGAGTTTTTCAGACAGATGTGAGGATGAATCCCCAAAGATGTACATCTTAAACTGTTTCATTTCTGTAATTTCTGTCATGATTCAGAAAGAGCTTTATATGCCCACTCTTTCACATAATTAGTTGAGTTTTACTTCTCCACTATTTCCATTCAAAAGCAGACACAGTAAAACAGGCCAATTCCAACTAATCCACATAGAATCACACAAAACATCAATATGCTGACATAGTACATACTTGTGTACTTTATTTTAACATGTGTTTACCACAGCAGCATAAAACATGACTTGTCTTCTCAAACTCACTTTCTCTTGGAAACTGCAGATAACCTATCCAAATCTCTATTCACTTGGCAGAGATGTTGAATTCCACGTAGTTTTCATATATTTAAAAGGAAGAACTTCATGGATATGGGGAATATAAGCAAAAGGACAAAAATATCTCCTTTTTATTATAGGCTAATCAGTGACCTCTCCTAAAAACTGAAGCAATTTTATCCCAATGGAGAACAATACAAACATGTTACACAACACTGGTGCAATTTTCTTGGCAAAATAATTGAAAATTTGAGTGTATGGGGTCTCAAATCTTTGACTTTCTGGACTTTGAAGGCAGTCATTTGTGGCTATTTTGCACAATATGTTTTTTGCTTTTTTAAGCTTTTCTCCATTTTGGCTATCAGTGAAAAGGATGAAGACTCATGTGAAAGCAGAAGTGGGAAAGACAGCAGGCTACAGATGCAGATGTGGCACCACACAGCAGTCAAGCTTGGAAACAAAAGCCATGACGTAGTCCAAGTAGGAGCATAACTGAGCAGTATGACAGCCAATGTTCATAATGCACTTGACTCTGGATAATCATACACTTACATAGCATTCCTCTAAAAGAAGCCTTCTCCCATGCAAAGATTTATGAACTTTGTCAGTAAGACTCAAGGAAGGAAACAGGCTTCTTGCCGGTGTTCTTCATCTCAAACACCTCTGCAAATCTGCAAATGCCAACAGTGCAAGTGATTCAAAGCCATGATGGTTTGGACTACATCTACATGACAATAGGACAATGGCAATGAAGCTCTGGAGGCAGTGACAGACAATGGAGACTGAGAAGTTGATGGGCAGCAGCTCTGCTAGGGAAAATACTTGCTCAGATGAGAGTGATGGAGTTGGAGATCCACAAGGATACACTGAGCATCCATGTCAATCCTAAGATTTGAAAAGTCACAAATGGAAGCACATGAGGCAAGCTGAACAGAAAGCACTTGGTTTCACAGGTGCTATGAACAAATGGGTACGAAAGCAGAGTGGTATGGAAAACTGTACCATCAAGGCTGAAGATCAGAAAGGAAGCAAGGGAGATGCAATGTTTTGATCACTTCTTTGGCAAGAGAGAATTGATCACCACCAGACAGACAGGAGGACACACCGCAAGACAGATACTTCTTGGTTGTGGAAGAATGTTGAAGCAGGACCATTTTGGAAATGCAAAGAGGTGACTGTGCTTTGGGAAGAGGCACAAAATAGCCAACTGACTGAGCTCTAAGGTTTAAGTGCATGGAACGGACTTTCCAGATGGGACCTCCATGCCAGCCAGACCAGCTCTTTCCCCAGCTATGTTTTCAGCAAGGCAAGCCACACAGGAACAGAACCACTTGCCTTGAAGATGGTATATACTTATCCACAGAGATTGACCAAACTGTAGTGTTGATTTTCCAAGACAACAGAAATGATTTCAGAAGGGACTGAATATTTGCTCACATTCATCATGCTGATAGGGTTTTTGTTCCTGCTCAATCCGCAGGTACAGTGGCTGCATCATGGGTAGCTGGGAAAAGAACTAAAGGTGGCATGACCACACTTTGGAACATGGAAATCATTATAATAAGTGACACCCTGTGTTGAGAGAAGGGGGATGAAGGAGGAGAAGAAGCCAAGGTGAAGAACCTCAACACAAACATTTGGAAATCTTGCCAGGAAACCTTAATTCTTCTAAAAGTTCCTTGAACTTTTTTGCTTCAATTATTTGATGGATATGGTTTAGATAATACTATTCTTATGAAAAGGGAAATATTAGAGTGATCTACCAAAGAATATATAACAGTGTCTGATAACTATGTAGGGTTTTGGCAACAGCACATCAATATTTATTAAAGCGAAACAATTGACTGTCAAGGGTTACTGATAACCTAGTATGCATTGGAACCTGATAAATATCTCATTCGTCTCTAACATGTGAACATAGTCCACATTTAGAGAGGCTGGCTCCTGAACAGAGAATGAAAATTACCCGCACTAACAAAGGGGAAGCTGACTCACAATGAGTAAATATTCAAAAGCCCCCCAATAATTAGAATAGTCACAGCTTGGCAATGAGTTTCCAGACTATGAAATTAGTTTTCTTGTGAAGAATGGAGATTTTACAAGGCTAGTATAAACATGGGGTAATTGGAAAATCAAATTGCTCTTTGTGAGCTATTGTAAGGTCTGGAATAATGGTGATAACAATTTTTTAAGCTGTGAATCACTGTCATTTGGTGTTTTTAGCAGTACTGTTGCCAAGAACGCTTGCCTTGGAAGTACAGCAGTGGGAACTTGACATTGTGAATCCCAGCTTACCCCTGACACAATGAGCTCTCCTCCCAGATTCTGAACCTCTGCCTTCACTTTGCTGCAGATGTTAAGCTGATGGCAATACAAGGCAATCCGTTGAAGGTAGGCTAATAAATCCTGCTTACATGCTGAATCAGGACACTATAAAACAAAAAAAGTGGTATCAATTAGTAAGTGCTCTTCAGTTTCTAACACTTACCGTTTAAAAGCCTTTGGTGTCACATACTTAATTACGTTCATTTAACTCTGCTTTTTTGTGATGCACTGGAGAAATGCAACAGTCAACGGTTTCGAGTGGTTAGCTCCACTTTGATAAGATTTTACCCATGAACTCTCAGCTTCTATGGTTGCTTGCATAAGAACTGCACAATGCCACATGAGTCAACATTCCAGCATGGGTTGAGGATGGGCTCACAAGTTCCTTTCTACCCTTAGCTGAAGAGCTACAGAAAGGTCAGGGCTGTGGAGGGAAAGGGAATCAGATTTCTTGAATGACAAGTCCCCAGTATCTGCCCATATATGTCAGTCTATACCCATGTGCACATTATATATATATATATATATGTGTGTGTGTGTGTGTGTGTGTGTGTGTGTATTTTATATATATAAACAGACATGTAATAACAATATTATGATTATATATATATGATTTTATAAATATGAACAGACATGTAATAACAATAAACTATGAGAACTAACTAAATGAAGAGGATGTGAATTTGACAAGATGAGTTCGGAGGGAGACAGAAGAAACGATATGAAATGTTAGGAAAAGGGGGTATTTCATCAAACGGTGTTAAACTCATGCATGCAAAAATTATATATAACAAATTACTCTTTTAAAATGAAAAAAAAGCAGGGGGCCTATCAAGAATGATTTACGAAGTCTTATTAGAATACCTGTATTACTTGAAGCTATGTTGTTAGCTATCTTCTGAACCCAAGAAAACTACTATTTTACAGGTTTTTGGTTTGTTTGTTTCTAGTTTTCTTCTGCTTTGTCAGCATGAAGACACACAGATGAAAAACCAATGAATGCTGGAAATGCAATACTTATGACAGTTTGTTCCAGAGCATGGAGTTAGCTGTGGAGGGGGAGATTTCAATTCAATTAGTTGGACAGAGGATCCATTTTTTTCTCTTCATTTTCTAGGGTGTGCCCCAATTTACTAAGTTTATGCATTTTATGGATTTTCCCTTCTTACCAAAAATTTTAGCAGCATACTAAACTCCTGTAACAAGAGAACTCTCAAATGGACTCTGGTCCCTATAACAGGAGGATCTGATAGGTTATATTTAAAACTAGTTAAAATACCCCTTAAGTATAGCAACAGAGTCTTTCAACTAAAGACAGTTCTCTTGGAAGATTAACTTACAGTGTAATGTAAGTAGATAGATACCCATTAAGTGCACACACAGCATTTCTGTAAATATTTTCAAAATCTTTCTAAAATGTTTTTGGGCCTTCTAAATCAATGACTACTGAGTAAATATTTTGCTATTAAATGTTTAGCTTGACATGATTCCAGGTCATTGTTCTGGTTAAATTTTGTATTTGTAAAGGTATTTGTAAATTTATATACATATATATATATTTAATATTTGTATTTCATATTAATTATATATGCATAATATTGGATATATGTGTG
This sequence comes from Myodes glareolus, assembly GCF_982192425.1. Lineage (NCBI taxonomy): Eukaryota > Metazoa > Chordata > Mammalia > Rodentia > Cricetidae > Myodes > Myodes glareolus. The sequence continues at coordinate 34,903,430 of NC_142031.1, read as the reverse complement.
TATGCATGTATGCATAATATTAGAACTAAGAGCTGAACTTGAAGCAACTTATTTAACATAAGAATATGGGGCTAAAATGTAATTCAAAGGTAGAGCATTCAGCTACTCTGCTTACTACAAAATTATTGTAAATAGCACTCAAATGCTCTATCTCCTAATCTAGAAATAAGTTCAGAATCCTTTCCCTGTCTCTCTTTACCCTCCCTCTTCTTTGTGTGTGTATGTGTGTGTGTGCATGTGTGTGTGTGTGCATGTGTGCATGCACAATACTCAATCCTGTCAAAAAACAACACAGCATAAGAATATGGGAGAAAGACTGATCTGAGTTTTCTATAAGCTACAGGAATGGAATTCTTTCAACAACATCATGGAACAATTTATATGATGTAACCACTTATTTAGTTAAAAAAAAAGCATTTCTTTTATACATAACACCTACTATTGTGATATTTTTCACTAAATGTATTTATCAAGAAAGCATCCCACTGAGAACTGTTTTTAGTTTTCTACAAGTACTTAATACTGCAATATTTATCCTACTCCCGAGACCCATATACTGGAATGAATTAACTTTAAAATGATATCTCCCCGGAGGGCTGACAATGGTTTCAATACAAATACCTTACAGCAAATTAAACCTAGAGTTCTATCTCAGTGGAACAGTAATTAAAAATGCAGTGGTCCGTAAAGCATTTATATTGCATGCATATCTCAAATCTTCATAAAAATATTTTCAGGCAAAGTGAAAGCAACCAATCCAGTTCCTGGCAATATTCTATTCATTATTTAAACTTAGCAAGTGAAAACATAACTGGTTTATTTTGTGACCTTTTTAAAGGTAATGACAGAACAATAGAAATTCAGAACACCCTCTATACATGAAAAAGCGATCCAGGATTTGAAAAAGAAATACACTGCTTAGATAAAACTTTAACAACATTTCCAGATATTTCATAGATAATGACTATAAATATACCCGAAAGACATGGGATTACTCTTCATTTACTTTAAAAATCAGTGTTAATAACACTAAAATGTTCTATCTCCTAATCTAAAAATAAATTTAGAATCCTCTCTCTGTCTCTCTCTGTCTCTACCCCCCTCTCTCATGTATGTGGGGGGCATGCATGCATGCATGTGTATGTAAGAGTGTGTGTGTATTCATACTATGTTTACTATCTATCAAAACTGATCTTGTCAATTAAGATACTAAACAGTAAAAATAAAATAGGAATTAAAACTGGGACTATGGAACTTAACCCACCTAAATGTACTGAGAAATACTTTCAAAAATAGATAATGAGTATGTAATAAAAAGCCATTCAACTTCCATTCAATTTTTACTCCCAGAGAAAAATAAAATCCTCTATGAGAACTTCTATAGTCACTCAAACATTTCTTGTGGCTCCACATATCCCAGTGCCCACCAACATTTTCAGATTAAGCCCATGGCTTTCCCTCTGGTTGGTGTCTGTCTTTGTTGCATGTATCCAGGTAGGTCCTCTGTTTTTTCTCTTGTGTGAGATGTCTAAAATATTTATGAAAGTTTCTAAAACGAAGTTCAACTTAATACTCTGAATCCTGACAGTTGATGTAACGCTGACATGAGTAACACCAAAGGTTTGGTTTTCACTTACTACAAATGATAGGGTCACAAGGAAAATAATCTGAAATTATGATAATGATGAAATTTCCCAAACAGTAAGCTTCTCAGAAACATCCCATTAAGTTACCCATCATGTATAAATACAATTAAAATTGGAAGTTTTTAGTTTTTACTATATGTTCAATTTTAGTTGTTGAATCTTCTGGTTGGAGTGGTAAAACATTACAAGGTCAGTGCATTTATTAGGTATTTTGACGTTAAACCTGGGATGTTGGAAAGCAAATAAATAAAAGAACAACCCTAATGTTTAAAAAATATGGGACCATTTTTTTTTTTACTGGGGAGCTGCAACTTGAAAAATCAGGAGACTTGGAATATCTATGGAGAAGCCAGCCTTCTGTTTTTCAAGGTCTTCAAAAGGTACTACCTCCTGAAACACATTCATGTTCATTGTGGAGTTTCCATGTATTGAGAGTACACGTCATTTTTATTTCAGAACCTCATTTTGTATTTTAGAGTATATTTGCTTTGAAGTAGTTCAGACTGTTGACTCTTCTTAACTGCAGTGTGAAGAGATAATCAGTTATCTGGCAATGTCCACTGCCTAATGTACCCTTACAAGGAATGTTCCAGGAACAAGAAAAAGACATGGTTTCTGAAATTCTAGTTCAAGCCACTCTGAATGGAAATTGCTGAAATATAATCAAATAGTCTATGTGAAACAGAGAAGGCTCCAGCTAGACATCCTGTGAACACACATGTGAGGCTTTGGGAATTTCATTTCTCTGAGATTTATTTGACTCTGGGTAATATATATATATATATATATATATATATATATATATATAGAGAGAGAGAGAGAGAGAGAGAGAGAGAGAGAGAGAGAGAGCATAGAGCATAACTTATTATGAATTACAGGGTATTATAGTAAGACCAGTGTTTACTAATGGGAGTCATGTTTTCTTACTACCACATGGTTAACTCTTTTGTCAGCTTGCCACAAGTTAAAGTCATTTGAAAAGAGAGAACTTCTGTTGAGGAAATATCCCCATGAACTTGTCCTGTAGGAAAACATATTTGCTGCAGGAGTATCTTCCTTCAGCCAATATTCGCTGTAGCCAAGCCAACGGTGCTGTGGGAGTGCCTTCCGCTCCGTCAGCCAATAGGCGCTGAAATACCAGCCCACTGGGGCTTGGTATATTTCTCTTTTAAAAAGAGCCACAAGGGGCTGGAGAGATGGCTCAGAGGTTAAGAGCACTGACTGCTCTTCTGGAGGTCCTGAGTTCAATTCCCAGCAACCACATGGTGGCTCATAACCATCTGTAATGAGGTCTGGTGCCCTCTTTTGTCCTGTACGCATACATGGAGGTTGAATACTATGCACATAATAAATAAATAAATCTTTTAAAAAAATAAAAAGAGCCACAAGTCTCAGCTCGGGCCTCTTGGTTCCGGCGCTTGGTTCCCGCTCCTGCTCCCGGCTCCGGCTCCAGCAACTAGGCTCCCTTCCTGACGGTTTATGGTGTATGTAAGTTTTACCCCACAAAGTAAATACCCCCTTAAAACATAATTGGTGTGGGATTGATTCGCCATTACATATCTAACATTTTCTTCCTTTCTTTCTTTCTTTCTTTCTTTCTTTTTCTTTCCATTTCTTTTTTTATTTTCTTGGTCTTTTTTGTTTTATTTTGTTTCAAAACAGGGTTTCTCTGTAGCTTTGGAGCCTATCCTGGAACTCTCTCTGTAGACTAGACTAACCTTGAATTTACAGATAACTGCCTGCTCTGCCACCGGATTGCTGGGATTAAAGACATGCACCACCACTTCCGGGCATGTCTGGCATGGGAGGGTCCAGCCCACTGAGCAATGCCATCTCTGTGCATATGGTCCTAGGATTTCTGCCTTATATTGTTCTGCTCCCTTATTGTGATATATAATTGGTTTTCTGAGTGGGGAAGGCTGGTTTAACATGCCACTCTTTTAAGCATTTGATGCATCTACTGAGTTAAAGATACTTTTGCCATGAGCTCAGCCTCAGCAGTAGCCAATTTACAAAATATTAGGAACTATCTCCAAATGCATATTTCATCGGGTGCATAAAACTGGTCCCAGAATGCTGGTACTAATTAATTCCTACTCTTTCTTTTGTATTACCTGATCAGCCACAGCGCGGGCTAATTTGTCCATTCGAGAGCCTGCTTCTGCAATCTTCTTGGCAGCATTAATGACATCAGACGTATTTTTCAATGGGCCTTTGCCTCTGAAAAATATACAACATAATTAGAATTCAACTCAATAACTGGCAACACACAAACCTCCTACATTCTTAGTGCAAGATGCTAGTTCTTTATTTAATGAGGTCTGGCCCTGTTACTGAAAATTTCACTGTTGCCTTGACTCACCTCAACCTCCAGGTTGATAGTCTACCATGTTTCCTTGTGTGTATGGGGTGGGGGTGTCTCCTAATTTCATATACACATTCACATTTATCTTTCTACTATCTTTCAATGTTACTCTGTTAAGATGATCATCACAGGAGGAGGGGACTTCAGTACCTAATTGTTTTCACATGCCAGAAGCTACCATACACAACACCTCGCTGTGTGTATATGCAGCAATTGGTCACATCACATTCACAGCCAGGAAACAGGAAATGATAGTTGCAGGCTGGAGCTCAGCACACTTGATGCATTTAGCAGAATCTTGTGCCCACGGAATGGGCCCTCATAGGATTAAGGTGATTCTTCCCATATCAATTAACAGTATCAAGATAACCCCCCACAGACATCTCCAGAAGCAATCCCTAACCTAGGCAGTCCTTTATTGATATGCCCAGGGACCTGTTTCCAATGTGAATCAAGATTCTGCCAAGTTATCACTTAGCAGCAAGCATCACACTAATCCACACAAGCGTAAGTAATGAATTCTAAAACAGAAACAGTCTAAACCAACTAAGTACAGATGCATAGCCATCCATACGGTGCCCAGTACCCTCATTTTATTTAGCTCAAGTCCATATGGCACCTTGAGAAACACTTCCCTCTTAGTCATAACTTAGGGATATTTGACCAGAATTTCAGAAATTGCAAGGTTCTCAATATCATACACTTTGTATTTCTGGTAACGGATATGTGAAAAATTACACTAAACATTATGATGGCAAATGCTCCTAATGCTTGCAGCATCCCAACATGTTCACACATAGTTTTCAATTAGGTAGGTAATTAAATATTATATTACTCAATCAACTTGCCTGTTTAATTTTAAATACTGACTTAAAAGGAGGGGAAATGTTATTGTACCATGAACCTTTAAATAAATATAGCATATAAATTTCTACTTTCTTGGGAGGTAAATAAAGAATAGACTGAACATGTTTATGCTTAGTTTTTAGTGAATTAAATTTCCTTAGTTTTTAGAAGATTAGATTTTCTATTATCCCTTAATATTCATATCTAAAATTCAGTGCATTTTGAAGGCACCAAAATTGCCTTCCTGTGTTAAAAATGTGCTAAGACCCAGAGAAAAGCCACTCAAAAGCAATTTATTTAGACAACATATGGTTCTAAGAAGAGAGCAATGACCACAATTGTTATGTAGTATTACAAAATGGTAGACTTAAAATAGTTTTCATAAGATAAGTGTTAATGAAATGTGTGTTGCATTGTTTCTTCCCAGTTCTCATTTGGGACTTTGTTTTTCTGTATTAACATTTGGAAATACAAAAGAAGTTCCTATTACTGTTGAGGCACATATGCCAGAGAAATCTAGCCAACCTGAGCCTTCCAAAGAATGTATTCGTTGACTTTTGACTAGCCACTGAGATTTTTCTAGTGCAAACAAGATGAGATTTCACATGTGAAATTTGCATTATGTGGATGAGGTAAAGATTCTGTGACAGTCTGACACTTGTTCCAACTGTGTTTTTAATTATCATCTCTAAGTACCTTCCTTCTTTTTGTTGTATTTCTTCCATGATTATTTAAAGGAAATCTTTAAAAAAATGCCACCACTTAAAAATGTTAACGTGTTATATATTTCTCTGTAACTTTCAGACTGTAGAAAATTTCTTGTAAAGCTTTACTCTGACATGATACCTGTTAACCTTTGCCTTTATCTAAAGAGCACCATTAAAAGCTTAGTGGTTGCTTTATTTTTCATTGCCAAGGAAGTATGTGTTTGTTCACTTCAAGTATTTTAAAGTGGAGTATGCCTTAACTCCAGTTCCAAAAGATCCTATGTTCTCTTCTGACCTCTGTGGACACTTGCATGTGTGTGTGTGTGATGCATATAAACTCACACAGGTATACATATTATAAACACAAATGTATATACATACATACACACATACGTATTTATATAGTAATATAATTCCAAAGGATCTCAAAATATGTCTTCCAATAAACTTTAAATACAAATTTTAAAAACTTACTAAATGTTCAAAGTTAGTAAAGAGTATCTTTAGAGACATTGCATTTACTTGAGTCCCAGATGCTCATCTATGGTCACAGTGAAAATCCAGTGTGATTATATTTTTATTTCACATGTGACTATAGTTCATGCACTCAATGGCACCACAATGATAAACAAAAGTTTACCACTCCAGTGTCCACACTAGAAGTTCAATTTGAACTCTTACAGTTAGAAGCTATGTCAGAGGATCAGAAAGGGTCATAAAAGTAAACAACTATTTCATGGTAACAGATACACTCATTTTTGAGTGGAGCATTGACAATAATGGAGGAAGACTAAGGGACACTCCCAAATGATACCTGTTCTCAGAAAGAAAAGGACTAGAAACTTAAGAATACACAAAAGCACAATCATGTTTATTGGCATTAAGAATAAATGATCATGAAATAGAATTGAGGAAGCAACTCAGGATTGGCATAGCTCATATGTTAGTGTCTGCCCCGTATAAATAAGGCTCTGGATTTAATCCTCTGACACAAAAGAAATTTTTTTACAAATTCCACTAAGTAGGCATCAAGAATAATAAATAAAGAGTAAATGTAACATGAGGGTGCCTGCTTGTTGGGATATCTGTCCCGTCCAGTACCCCACAGCCTGCAAACCCCAAAGAAAATCACACAGAGGACTCCATAAGATTAAAAACTGATTGGCCCATTAACTCAGGCTACTTATTAGTTCTTATAACTTATGTTAGCCCATTGTTTTTATCTATGTTAGCCACACAGCTCAGTGCCTTTCCCAGCGTGGCAGCTTACATTTTGCTTCTTCTGTTGTCTGGGCAGGACTGGGAGGAAACAGCTTCCTCCTTCCCAGAATTCTCCTGTTCTCATTGCATCACCTCTACTTCTTGTCTGGTTTTCCCACCTATACTTCCTGCCAGGCCAATCAGCGTTAATTTAAAACATGATTGACAGATTACAGACAAATCTCCTACACCAAGTAAACATAATTAAGGAGGCATCAGATGTATGTGTTCAGTGCTGTATAAAACACGGCTGGAAGAAACCCAGATAGCACATAGAAAGTCATCCCACAAACACGAATTAGATGACTTAGAGATCTACTGATTCACAGCAATCCATATTAATATCTCAGCAGTATATTTTGCCCAAACAAAATGAAATGTCCTAAATTTACAAGGAATCTCAAGTAGCCAAAGCAATCTGACAGGGAAAAAAAAAAGGTTAAACCCTCATAGTTTCTGATTTTACAACTTAACAAAAATTTACAGTAGACAAAAGAGCATAGTCCAGACTCAAAGGCAGAAAAATAGAATAAGGAAACCAAATCAAGTTCAGAATTAGGACCTCACGCATATGGACAAGTGTCTTTCCACAGGGTGGTAAGACCACTTAATGATGCAAAGAGTATTTTCAATAAATGTTGCTAAAGAAGCTTTCCATCCCTCAGCAAAACATTCAGCCACAAACTGATCAGTAATAAAACACAAGGAAAGCAATGTGTGTGAGCACTCATGGCATTTGATCTGGCAGAGATTTCTTGGATATAATAATTTTAAAAAGTAGAACCAACTGAAGAAAAAATAAACTTGACCTTAAGTTTAAAATTTTATCATCAAAGTATATTTTCAATGGTTATTGAAAACAAAACCTAAAAAACAAGAAAAAACCTTTGAATCTTATTGTATAATATGGAATAGATATTCAGAATATATTAAAAATGACAGCAACAGAAGTATTCAATTAAAAGGGCATACAATGTCACTGGTCACTAGAGAAATAAAAATTAAAACTACAAAGTTATTACAATTTGCACCCATTAAGAGAACTACAAAAACAAAAACAAAACAGAAAAATATCTATGTTTGATATAAAGAAGTTAGAACATTAGTCAATTACTGGTAAGAATGCACAATGATACAGGAACCTGAGAAAGGGATTTGATGATTCCTCAAAATTTTTCAAATACCATAGGATCTCCCAATACCTCTGTACACAGGGAATGAAAGAGATATATTTTCTCTGTGTCCTCAACAGCACATTTTCACGACACCCAAAAAAACAGGATACTCATTAACAGATGCATAGTGAAACCAAATGCAGTGTATGCGTTTCAGTGGGATACTATTCAGCCTTTAAAAGGAAAGACAATTTTGCGCTGTGAAGACACAGATGAACTCTGAAAATATTTACTACAAAAGAAGCCAGATGCAAAAAGACAGATATGAACTGTGTCTCTCATGTGATACCTATAGTGAGCAATGCCACAGACACAGAAAAGCTGATTTTTCTGGTGTTTTGCAGGGACTATGGGGATCAGGTGACAGAGAGTTAGCAGGCAACTGGATCCACGTTTAAGGGAGATGAAAATATATAGACCAATGCTAGTAAGTACACCAGTGTACTTAGTGTGGCATATTTGTCTACTTAAACAATGATTATCACAGTAAACTTTATGTTGCATATTACAACCAAAAACAATTTAAACACCCATATTCAGCTAGAAGATACCAAACTATACAAAACTAAATGAGTTATAGCCATTTGCATAGCACTGAATCAAGAAATAAATAACCAGAAAAGAAAAATTGAAAGCCACAAAAAACAAACATACAAGAAAACTGACCTAGGAAAGTCCAAGTTAGTCTTACCATCACTGGAAAACAAATGCAACAGTGACTTTAGCCTAGTGTTTATTGCAGCCTATCTCAAAATGAGGACATACACCCTGACGTTAATGTAGCTCAGAGTCGAGTCTTCAGTAGGTAAGCTTGAAAGGGTGTTTTAGAGAACCTTGTGTCCCTAATGGCAGGAATCATTCTATTGTCTCACCTAGAACATGTTGTTAGTGTTCTTAGAAATGAAATCTATTACTTCTCTAGTATGCATAATCTTTCATTTAAGTACAGCTGATTTGTACATAAAGACCAATATTTGGAGTCTTTCGTAAGAAGTGGTCACTCCAAAAAGAGAGTCAAGCTGGGAAAAGTATTACTTCAGTGCTGTGAGCTCCCATTTGCCAACTAATTTGTATTTATTTTACAAAAAGCCTGTGAGTCTTAATGGGCAATAGCAATGTGTCAGTACATTGTGAGCAAAATTCAGTACGCCAAATTCTAATTCAAAGTTAATTCAAATTTAAAGGGTTTATTTTCTATAGTCTTCCCAACACATCTAGTTTGCTAATGTTAAATGTAACTCTAGAAAGGAAATGCAATGAGGGTATTTGTAAATATGTGGAATCATAAAAACCTCTCTGGAATCACTGTTTCAAAAGAAAAATGCTCTAAGAAATTCTCCCAGGCCCAGCAAGATGGTTTAGTGGACAAAAGTGTCTGAAACCCAAGCAAGATGACCTGAATTCAAACCCGGAAATACACTGTGGAAGGAGAAAACTGACACCCTAATCATACCCTTTCATATCCACCAACATAACATACATATGCCCCCCACACATGCACACACACACATACATGCACACACACAAGATTGCCACAGCAAGTAAGGCACGGATAAGTAGCATAGAGAAACAACATACAGAACCTAGTAGATCTTAAGATATCAGGCAGGATCTGAGAGTCATGAGTTCAACTCTTGTAGGTGTACTATTTAGGTCATGCAATTGAAGTACAAACCAAAAACAGGACAAAGAAGAAAAAAGGCAGGCGTTGAAGGGTACAGTGAAAAGAGGAAAAGTTTGGTGTAAGGAAGTTAGATAGTTGCCTTTGTTGACCAGTTACAGTGTGAAAAGAGAAAGGGAAGGACTGATATTGAAATGCCAGCTCAAATCTCTGAGCTGAGGGAGTGAGCTCCTGAACTAAAGCAGAACAAAGCTAAGAAGAATTGTATGAATTTTAGTTCATTGCTTGGTGTTTTATAGTTGATTATGTCCAGATTATCTCCACCTCACCCCCAGCTTACTCCTCCCTTTACATTAATGTTTACAAGAGCATTTTGATCCTCATTATTTGGTTAAGGCTGAACTAAGGCTGTCTGCATGCCTCTTGGTGGGGCAACACCAGATCGGTACACAGCAATTTCTCAAAATGACACAAGAAGTATGAATTTGCTGTGCAAGGGATGGTACTTCAGATTTTGCCCATTAGATTATAAAGAAAGAGTCAATGGAATGAAAGGAATGTGAAACCCAATGGGTCCTCTATCCTCTGTGAAGGACATAGTGCATGAATAGTCAGGTAGCACCTCTTCCATTTGAATAACTGAGTGGACTCATGGAGATGAGGGAATCCAGTTAATGAATGTGCAGTGACATGAATAATAGAACACAGTAATAAATGAATGGTGACTATGAGGCCTACATGCCCTATAAACACTTGAATAGAGGAGTCAGGTTACGGTTTCTAATCAACTCTATATAAACTTTAAATAATAGGAAATGGTATTTAGGAATGTTTAGTTGTATAAAGCGACAATTACTCCTTCTTGAAGTAGAAAATGCAATTTCAATAATAATAATAAAGAAGACTGAATGCAGTAAACTTAGGTGAGAGGCCATTAAGAAAGACACAGTCAAGTGCTACTTTGCTCACAATGAGAATGCACAGATGGCAAGGGGAGTAAGCCTCAGCCTCCTGGGCTGCACTGTCAGTTTATACCTTCCCATTGTTTTGTTTTCATTAGCTACACACACACACACATTCACAATTGTGTTCACATGCATACACACAAATGCATGTGCACATGCACATGCATATGCGTGTGTGCAGGGGTGTGGGTGTGTTGTGTGTATAGAGCAGAGAGAGAGAGAGAGAAAGAGAGAGCTCATCAGACATTAGGAAAAATGATAACCAGCAACAGGCTGGACAGTTCATTATTCAGATCAGCAACAAAAAAATTCTTAGATGAATTCTGTAGGAAATTGAACCAGCTTTCTTTTCAGTTTTAAAATGATGCTTTGACTAATAAAGAGCCTGCGTTATTCAACATCATTGGACAGGACCCCCTCAAATATATTTATCTTCCTTGACCACACTTATATATAATGCAAATTACAAAATGTTCTCCTGATCTAAACTAGCAACGTGCCTAGATTCATTATTCACTTCAAACTAATGAGATTATTTGTTCCACTGATGTTATTAATGGGTTGCATAATATCCATCAGATAAAATACTAATAAAATGTTGAAAGCAAGCAAATGAAGTCATCGTGGACCTTAGGAAGCAATGACTGAGGCTGACACCACCATCTGATTTGTAGGCAATCTAGCCTTAAATAATGGCTAGGACTTCCCCCCCCCCCCCGATATTATTTTGTGTGTTAGAAATACATTTGTGAAGCTGAAGGAGACTAACTAAATGTACAAACTTGAACTTTGAATGAATATGATGACATTTAAAGCTCTCGAAGGTCACACTCCCAACACTGAAATCATTTTGCTAGAATCAAAAACAATTTTGAAAGATTTGGAAAAGGAGCCAAGTAATGTCGTTAGTACATATTTGCCCGAGGTAAAGGGTAAAGGGGATGACATAGCCATGTTCTGTATTTTATTAAAACCTATAATCAATTCTTGCCTTTCCTTATAAGAAGCAGTCAACAATTATTAAAAATGTTCTCACCCATTAGGTGATAATCTGACATTCCTATATGTCTTGCATGATTTTATCATGGCATACTCAACCACAAAACATCTTTACATATGATAAAAATAAACTTAAATGAGTGGTCTATTAATTTTCTTTTTAATATATGTGCATCTGTATATGTATGGATGCATATGCTGTGGCACAATACTAGCTTAAGATATAGCATTAATTTTGATTCATATTCTACCCTAATGATGTATCAGTTACAATAACCTAAAGTTACAGAATTTTGACAGGAAAATTAAACATTATACATTAAATCTGGACCTATGGAGATGGCACGGTAAATAAAACACTTGTTGTACAAAGTTGAATACAGGGGTTCAGATCACCAAGAAGCCACAATTGTAATGCCAGGTGCAGAAGGTGCATCTGTAATCTCAGCTAGCAAGCCCATGGCAAGAGGGAGACAGAAACAGGTGAATCCCTCTACTCACATAGGTTATCAAAGGGGGAGCATGCAGCAGTAGAGAAAAAGAGAGAGAGGATGGAAGCGAAGTTGAGTACCTGAAGATGGACTCCGACTTCCACACACATGCCATAACGCATGTGCTTATACTTGTATGCAAACACTATAAACAAACACAAACACAGCATTTGGAAAAAGACTGTGAACGGGCTTGTCAGATGCTTTGTGCTTGGCAAGATAGTTCCTACTTGCATTATGCTTCTGGAGTAAATCCTCTCCTGAGAAGTTTGTGAATGTCATTCTACCCTTTTGCAAACAATGTTAAGGACTTGCTCCATACTGCTTCATCTTCTCCTTCCGAATGGAGGGCCCTTTCTCCTGTGATTTTTTTGTATCTGATTGCTCTTTGTGTAGCTCAGAAGGGCAGAGACAGTTGTCATTGCCCTCTTAGGGAGACACCAAAGGGAATGACACAAGCACCCACGACTTGTGGTGAAGCAAAGGCTCCTGTCAGAATGTTGGCTCCTTTCTGACCTATGAGAAAGGCTGCTCATTCGGAAAAGAAAAATGCTAACACAATTTTCCTGTAAGAATTTTGTCGCCTTCATCTGTCAGACATAACTCCTGGTATATTAGGGTTAGATGTGAGCCAAAAAACAGTGCTAAGTCATGTTTTGTTAGAACACACGGAACAAATAAATGCACATAGAAACATGCCCATATTTTTCCAACAGGAAATTAACAAAACATTCGCTTTTCCTTCAGAATAGTACTTAAGCATATTTAAAACTAGTAGAGAACAACGAAGAATTACCCAACCCTTGTTTTTTTTTTCATGAGTACCTTATAATAGATAACTAAAACAAATAGTAATTATAAGCAAAAATGAATCCACTCTCCTCCACAGGTAAACATCTTGACTTATAAGTGGAAATTGCTAAGAGCTTTACCTTTCTTTGTTATAGTAGCTCACTATTTCAACAGGTTTTCCTGTGAACAGCCAGTGTTACACATGTGGGTTTAGTGAGAACATGGCCATCTCCCTACCTCTGGGCCTCACCTTGTGAAGTCTGTCATCTCCATCATGATCATGCACATCTGCTTGGCTAGCACAATGATGTCATTGCCGCTGTCATCCCACTTGGCCACTTCAGCATCCAGCTTGCTTTTTTCTTGGTGGAAAATCTCCACCTGCTCAGCTATTTTGGCTTTCTCCTCCTGTGGTAGTTGCGCCATGATGGCCTGTGTGGGTTACAGGGGGAGAAGCATGACTAATGGCGATGAAGGAATTAAGAACTGCATGTTCACTTTGCTCCCATTGGATGGCACACTCAGACTGCCAAGGTTTATATGACGCCCCATCATTCTAGAAGATGTGTGTCTTCTCTATTGTAGCCAAGACAAGAAGACAGGCTGGCCAGGTCCTTCACCCTCCCCCCTTATATAAATGATATGGAGAGATCCAAGTACAGACACACTGACAGTAGCAGAGCTTCCCTGTCTCTTTGATAGCATACGCTTGTTCAAAAGTATCTATTCTTAACAATTTTTATATTTGGTCTCAGGAAACTTTTACCAGATGAAAGAATGTTCCTCTTTCAATGCTAGAAACTATTCAGAGAGGAAAGGGGAAAAAATCCTTCTGTTGCTGGGAAGAAGAGGAATTTTAAACAATATTTGAGCATCCAACTAGTGTGGAGTGAAAAGAACTTTCTTCTCTTTTCTTTTTTTGTTTGCAAAGATTTATTTATTTAGTTTACAGTATTCTGTCTGCATGTATGCCTGCAGTCCAGAAAAGGGTACCAGATTTCATTACAGATGGTTGTGAGCCACCATGTGGCTATTGGGAATTGATCTCAGGACCTCTGGAAGAACCATCAGTGCTCTTAATCTCTGAGCCATCTCTCCAGCCCTGAAAAGATTTTCTTTGAGTAAAAATGAAAGTATCAATAGGAAACTGACATAGATAAAGTAACTATTCCCTTATTAGGAAAGTTAGTGGATGGCATCCTTTATTCCTTCTTCCCCCATGTTCCTGGACGATTATGGCACTTTGGAGAGCCTTCAAATATATGATGGCATTGGAATGGAAGTCCAGATTTCTACCCGCTTTTTAAGATCCCTACACAGAAAACATGTAGACTAGGGAGAATGTCCCTAATGGAAAACTCCAAGATCCTGAGGAAATATAAAAAATGTTGAGCTTACCATCAATATATAGTGTTTAAGTGTCAGAGCATTTGGGCTCTCAGATTTTCAGAGATTGGGGCTGCTGAGGCTGAACGAGATTAGGAAGCAAAGGTTGAATTGCAGAAGTTGCTGGGTAAGGTAATGTAGAAAAAAAGAGGAGTCTTCTTGCTTTTCACACTCTTCATTTGCAAATTTGCTGATTCTTCTAAATATATTTGTAAACCCCAAATCAATACTCGAAACACTTCTCCAGTCACTTGCAAATGACTCGAGAAGCAGGAAACTCTGAGTCACCAATGTGTGCATTCCCAGATGATGCTGATCAAAGTCCTCCTCTGCCTTCAATCATCTCTCTAACTGTAAGCAAGGGTCCATTTGTCAGTCTACTTAGCGCTACACTTTTCATAGCGATGTGCTGCTCTCAATGGTGACCGCCATGCAAAGTAGTACCTAAGCACGGTGCTAAGTATCCCTAAGAACAAAAAAGGCTTTTATTTTTCTCTTTGAAAAAAAATACACGAGCTAGATAAACTGTGTTGAGTCATGCATTAGTGTTGCTTGCCATATATTCAATGTCACTGATCAACAACATAAGATACTCGTACAGAAACAGCCTTGAAACATGGGAATGTATTAATCAGATTAAAAAAATACTGAGGTTTACATCTCTCAGCTATCTATCCTGAATTTCTCCTACAAGCAAAGATTAGGTAATTGATCATTTAAATATTCATGAGTGATTTACAGGCTATAACTGCTAGAAGTTAGAATCAAACTTATTGATTAAACACCATTTTTATACTATGCTCCAAGTGAAATATTTGCCCCATGGCCACATGCAAAATAATTCACAGACATGGTCTTTGGATAGTGCTCAGCTTCTCCTCTAGTTTTGTTATTCATGAGTTCTCACAAGAGAGCAAGGCTGTGCAGTCGGGGAATCTAATGTTTGTTAAGTGAGTAAATGAAGGTATTTGAAATGCGTGTTTGTTTAGTCCACAAAATGAAGCAAAAGGAAGTTGCTCAATCTGCCCAATTGATACAGCCTACAGTCCTCTGCCTGAGCAGAGTCTCAATTGAAAAATTGCCTGAATTAGATTGGCCTGTAGATGTGATTTGGGAGGTTGTCTTGATAATGATTCATAAGGACCCAAACATGGATGGGTGATGCCATCCCTAGATGAGTGCTTCAGAACTGTACACAGAACTATCTGAGCATAACACTGCTAATGAACCAGTTAGCAAACAGCCTCTTCCGTGGCTTCCACTGTACTTGGCTGTGGAGTGAGTTTATTGGTTATACACAGCAAGTGAGGAATAACAAGCAGGACTTTCTTCAAATTCCTGCCCTGACTTCCCTCAGTAATGGGCTGGACTGGGGTCAAAAGTTGTAAGTCAAACAAACCACTTCCTCATCTAAGTGGCTTTTAGTCAATGTTTCATCACAGCATCAGAAATAAAATTAGAAGCCAACATTGTATTATGTGCACACTATTCTGGTGTCATTTATGTCATTAGCTTGCTTTCTACTCACTCTTGTAGTAGAAACAAAGGACACGATAGTCTCAGGACCTGTGTCACTATCAGTAAATAGAATACATATATAATTCCTTGCAAATATACGTGGATCTGAAATTTATGTGTATCAAATCATTCAATCTGTGTAACTATTCTAACACAACTATTCATATTTAGTGGTGACATTTACCTAGACCCTGGTAAATTAGTTATACTCTTAATACAGACCAAATATCAAATTTATAATTTGGAGAATGAGAATTCAAACGGAGACGGTGAGCCAAAAACATCACCTTACAGCCATACACAATTTGTATCAAGACCTCAGCCCAGTGGAGCAAAGGCAGTTGAAAGTCCAGTTCTGCCTACCAAGTCATGTACCCTTATGATAAAGTTTCATGGGCCAGAGAAATGTTAGCTTGGACTCATGGGAACCTGGATAATTTACCTTCTTAAAGAGTCATGCCTCCAAAACTTCCATAAAAATTATAGAGAGTAAGGGTTTATGCATGTTCACATGAACCTCATGTAGTATGGGTCTGCATGTTCATATAAAGTAGAAACAAGACTGATAGATATATGGTAGTTAAAATATTTAACACGCTATGTTTGAAAATGTTTTAAAGTATTTCCATAAACTTTAAAAAGATTCATAATATACAAAGAGCCTTCATAAACTTTTATTTGTAGTTCCATGTTAAAAAGAAGGTCTGGAATTTCTCACTTGGCTTCAGCTGACAGAAATTAAATACGCATTTTTCTTCTGAAGTGCTCCTATCTTCTTGATTCACCTGGCTTCTTCACACAAAAGAGATATTCATGTTTTACTTAGGCAGCACTAATCCTAGGGGACTATTATTAAGTTTGTTCACTGGCTGCCTCTGTCTACTAAAAAAAAAAAAACCCAGTAGGACCACTAGCAGACAGCAGACTGTCCATTCAGGACCCACATGGGAAATAATGTATATACTTTCATTCACATAACTGTGAATGTGTGCATTGGAGGGTGGGCACATTCCTGTCAACTATAGCATCTGGATCTTCTTTGCATAAATTACCATTTAAATATCAATGGCCTTGGTTTTCTTTCTAATTTTTGTTTGTTTGATTTTTTTTTTCTTTCTAAGACAGGGTCTCACTATATGAGGCCTGGATAGCCTGGAACTCACTATGAAGACTAGATTGGACTTGAATTCACAAAGATCACTGCCTCTGTCTCTCCAGTGCTGGGACTGAAAGTATGTGCACCATACCTGACACTCTCTAATTTTTGTAAACATTTTATTTTATTTTACTTTTAATTATTTACGTGTGAGGGTGGGGGGGTACAGTTTTATACAACTCTGTAGGAGAAGTTTCTTCAGAGGTCAGGAAAGGTATTGGATCCCTCTGAATCTAGAGTTATAGAAGCTTGTAGGCATTCAGCATGAGTGTGGGCAACTGAACTCAAGTCCTCTGGTAGAGTAGCAAGTCTTCTTAAATGATTAGCCATCTCGCCAACCCTCCAGCCCCTTGTTCTTTAATTTGCATTACTGCCTCACTTCTGATTCCTAGAAGGGCTTCCCAAAACTAGCGCCCTTGACTTGCAGCTCAGAGCAGAAGCTCAGTGGCCTCTGACAGATGGTTTAAGCATCTTCCTGCCCAAGGCATCAATGCCACTCAAGAGAGGTCATCAGAAATGACAGGCATTTTCTGATGACACCTTCCAGAGGCAAGACTGGCTCCTTCAAAGCAGATTTGCAAGGGAAGGGGTGCTATTTTAACTGCAGGGGAGCTCGATCCACAGAATGCACTTAATGGGGTGCGACTGGAGTTCAAGTGTCATTGCATTTGCCTCCGCTGCCCTGTGGATGTCGATGAGCTCAAGGCTTTTCTTGAATATTCTTAAAATGCTCTTGGCTTTTAAAAATTCATTATTGACCTTTTCTGAAACTGGAATTTAAAAAAAGGTTATCTATAAACAGTAGATCACAACTGCAAAATTTGCAAGTTAATCAAATTAAAATTCAACACATGAGTTTTAATTAGGTCTTATCAATGTAACTCAGCAGTTTGAAATGTTAACACATTAAAGTCATTCTAAATAGAAAAGAAATAGAAGGCTGGCTACATTAAAATCAAATTCAATGTGACATATATAACATATAATTGTTCATTCCTTAAAACTAAGGCAACATGAGAAAAATTATTTCTATGGCCAGGGGAAAGGAGATAAATCTGCTTTCCTGTCCCTGTGACGAGATCTCTAGAAGTGTTGCTAGTTTCTGTAGCCTTGATCCATGCGTGGCACATACAGTTCCCCTAGCTCTACCCAGGCTGATTTGGGTTCCAAACTGGGAACATCAGAGACCAGAATCCACAAGAACTCAAGTCTTTGTCCTAGGTTCCCTGCCTTTGCTCTGGACAGCCAATCATTTACTTTTTATGATTAATAAATTCTTCCTATTGAGTTCAAAGTGCATATCACTGATACAAATAGCAGCCATTCAAAGGGATTAAAACTTTTCTTCAATCTGAATCTCCAGGTACGTGTCCCAGGGTCCACCTTTGAAATACAAGGGTCCCTGAACTGGCAAGAATTATTTTCCGAGGCAAAAAAAACAGAATTTATTACAAGGGATTTAAGGGCAAGAAAATTTATAAAAGGGGTGAAAAGTCAAGGGGCTATATCGCCACACTTGACTTTGAAGTTGACTAATACATGTAAATAGTTAAACAGTGGGTACTTCGACTTCCAGTCTTACTGTTTAGATTGGAAAACAGATATTCCTCCCATTGATGCAAGCAAACCCTCCCATGATCCTTCCTTGGATAATCCAGCTTTTTAATGTTGAATTATCTGGTTAGGAGGCTACCAGAAGCACTTCCATTTTCATCACAGTGGCACAATATTCAGTGGTATAGGTCAAAATCTGGAAAATATTTTGTAACGCAGCTCTTATAATGTCACTATGGCAGAGAAATCTCAGTGTGTGACTGTGATGGTAACCTTTGATTAGCCACCTGACGTACCTAAAATCACTGGGGAAAGAGGTTGCTCAGTGAGGGACTGTCTAGATTTTAGACCAAATTGGTCTGTAGGCATGTCACATTGCATCTATCCACTGAGATGGCAAGGCCCAGCATCAAAGTGGGCAGCACCATGGTCCTGGTTTTGGAACCTGGACTGTAGAGAAGTATAGAAAGTTGGTGGACACCAAACATATATATACTGATTTTCTTTCTGCACTTGACTGTGGATGTGACTAATTGCTTCAGTTTTCTGCCTTAACTATCACACAAAGATTGGACTGTACAGAATACCAAGCTAAAATAAACCTTTCCTTCCTCTAAGTTGCTTTCTGTCAGGTGTTTTTATAGCGATATTTTGTTTATGTTTTAATAAATAAAGCTTTCCTGGAGATCACAAGGGCAAAGGTAAGCCACTAGAGGTCAGGCAGTGGTGATACACACCTTTCATCTCAGTATTTAGGAGATAGAGGCAGATGGATCTCTGGGAGATCAAGGAAACTCTGGACTACACAAGATCAATGCAGAAATGAATCCAGGTAGTGGGAGGTCACACCTTTAATCCTAGCAATAGGGCATCACACACCTTTAATCCCATCAATAGAGGGAAAACAAAATGGAAGGAGAGAGAGGCTCTGATTGCCTAGTCTGTTTAGTCGGCCTAGTCTTCTTAGCCTTACACTTCTTAGACTACTCAGTCTGCTTAGTCTGTGGTTGCTCAGTCTTGGTTGAGGTAAGACTTCTCTAGTGGCTTTGCTGCTTTGCTTTTTTGGTTTTCAGGTTGAACCCCAATATTTGTCTCTGGGTTTTTATTATTCGTGCTACATATTTTCCTGCAGCATCAGAGGGGGAACTAGGACGAAACTGATATGAGGCGTGGAGTTTACACCCGCACAGGCACTAGCACATTGGAAATTAGGCATGCAAAAGAGAGTTAGCAAAGTTACCTGAGTTTTCAGAACTCATATTTAACAGTCAGTTCTGCACACCCTCAAAGGAAGAAATTCTGCCACTAAGGTTAAGAGCCAGAGAATTGCTGTTGACCTACTTACACTATGGCTACATGTGAAGAAACAGATTTAAGATGTCATGTCAAGGGCTGAAGTGATGAGTCATCTCTTCTGGAGGCTCTGAGTTCAATTCCCGACACCCACCTGGCCACACCCAACAATCTGTAACTAAATTCCAGAGATAACCTTTCCTGACTTCCACGGGAATCAGTTACGCTCATGGTGCACAGACATATAAAAAGTCAAAACATGCATATGCCTAAAGTAGTTTTGTAAAAGTATAAGGTGCTATGTCTAAGACTATACTGTAAGATAGCCTCTATGTATGAGCAGATTGTCATATCCAATCCCATTCTTTCTTCTACTTCCCCTCAAAGTGTTAACAGACAAAATCTTGGGAGACTGTACAGTGGTAAAGAACACTCATGGCACAAACACGAGAACCTGAATCCATGTCTACCAACCCAAACATAAAATGTCAGACATGACCACATAATACCCTAAACCTCTGTACCTGAGCAGAGACAGGAGACAGAAATTGATGGTTGGAAAGAGATGGGGGAAACATAGAAACCTCCTTTAACAGTAACAGAGATGGTGTCAAGAGAATAAAGTGGAGACTGATAGAACACAATGTGTGATGACCTCCTCTGATATACACACTGAGTATATGTGCCAGTCCACATATGCACATGCAACCATACCTACTCACAGCCATGTAAACATTGAACGAAAGCATCAGAAAATGCCATAAAAAAGAAATAAGATCCTCTATCTGACATTTGAGAGAAATGTTGGAAGAAGGTGTTAAAAGTTAATTTTCCAGTTTAACATTTTTGTCCTTGCTCTTTTCAGAGAGGAATATTTTCCTGAATAAAAATGGAAAATAAGGCCATTATCAGTAAAGACTGTCTACTTGGAAGACCTAACACCTGTGTCAAACACACAGTTGACTTCCTTCACATTTCTTAGCAGCTTGTCAAACATTGGTGGTCCAAAGTTCAACCACCTCTTACCTTAGCTATTTGATATGCCCTCTTATTCTCAACTTAGTAGCCATAATTCTATATCCCTGATTGAGGCTAACATGAGAATTTGAATTGTTGGCTGCAAGCTAATCCATAACATGGCATGGACCTCCAAGACAAATTAGCAAGTAGCAAATAAGACAAACTGGTCCTTAACTCTCATAGACACTGATCATATTTCACTCTGAAAATAGACACCAGAGTGAAAAAAAAAATAATGATCAAGAGGAACCATTTAAATTTTGTTTTTATCCATCATAACTGACTTGATGCACAACATAAAAATAATGTGTGAAAGAGAAAAATGTGTGAAACCTAATCTTATTGAATGTAGACTATTCAGGCCATCATCACAAGACGGCAATCGCAAAGCAAGAGAAAGCTTGTATATTATATCTTATTCTTTGGGGACACAAATCAGTAGAACCAGGGCTAGAGTCAGTCAATAAAATTAACTCAGAATTGATTAATGTTTGGATGAATTACTCAAACTTGTCCTTTGTCATTGACATGAAAATGCTGGTTTTACTTAATTTTAATGATGAATTGGCTTGATTAATTAGTTTGGTGGTATGCCAACAGACAAAAGATTCTGGCTTAATGACCTTCCCAATTCTTGATGTTTTAGGCAAGATTGAAGAATCTTTGAGGAGTTTTCAATGGATATTCTATGCCTTTTCAAACTCTTTGATGTCACTGTACTGTGTTCAAAAGAGACCTTCTCTTCCAAAGAAGAATAATGATCAGAGCCGGACTTTTATTGAGCATTTACTATAAGGCAAATGTTGTACTATTATTCTATAAAGATAAAGTCATCCTCAAAAGAAGGCTGCTAAGGAAGCCTATGGTTAACATCTGACAAAAATATGTCTGAATGTCAGAGAATTTAGGCAACACATAGCTCTCAGAGTGCTACTAGCATTTGCTTTTATAGATCAAAACCAAAGTTTGTGAAAGCAGAGCTACTATACGTTCTGTTCTTCTGGTCAGTTAAGGCCTTGTGCATGCTAGGCAAGCATTCTACCAGTGAGCAACACCCTCAGCACATGGCTATAAGCATAAGATCTTACTATTTGGTCAGGCTTACTCTTGAACTCACAATTCTCTTCTCTTCCTCTCAAAAACAAATTTTTGTGCTACTGTATCATATGCTGCTGTGCCTGTAGTGTCTGAATTTTTACCCCCGTGTCTCTATCAATTTGTTTCTGTACTTTTTTCATTCATTTGCCTTTAGAACAAAAATATCAAGGTCTATAGTACAAAAAGGTAAAGTGGGTTTTAAGTACAGTTATTTGGAACACATTTTCTTTTTATCTTAGTCCTCTTTATTTTAGTCTCTTAATTTGTTGTTTTCTACTTTGTTTTCCTGTTGTTGGCCCAGCTGTGGGATGTTCATTATATTGCTTGTGCTGTGAACCAGGCCACCAAGTGTTCATCTGTTTGACAAATCTGTTATATTTTATTGCTTAATTCATCCCTAAAACTCAAAACTCATGAACATTGTGTAACTTCTTTCTATCATTTAAGAAAAGACTTGGCCCTGGAAACAGGTAAACATTAGGGAAAAACAAAGATTTCTCTTTACCCAATACTCTTGAGTCAATGTGATCTTTACTATCAAATCTATCCAAAACTAGGGAGCAATTATCAAGCCAATAACAAAGGAGAACTTTAATTTTCTATTTGCTATTACCTCTTGCACTATTTCTGAACTTGGAAATTTCACTCAGAATGCAATTCAAAATTTAAGCGATAGATGGCCCCTGTCTATCAAATTATTACCCACAAGGCAAATATAATCCACTATACATGTTGGAATATGTAGTACTTAGATGCAGCTGCTACATCTAGTGGATAGAGGATGGGGAGGGTTAAAAGAAAATGGGAACAGTGGTGATTGCCACCATCATGAACAATGTACATTGTTATAGGCTACCCAAGGAATAGCCCAAACTACTGAACCAAAGATGTCTGGGCTCCCAGCACCTAAAGTTCAGAAAATTCCTCTAGTGATTTGTGTGAGTTTCTCCCCTGGGCAGTTATCCAAAGTGGTTAATGTCCACGTACCCGTGCACTCTGTCCAGCAATGAGCTGGTCGTCCTCAGTCTGAACACTTGTCCGGCTACGCACATCATAATCTTCTTGCTCAAAGTCAGAATCATCTTCTAGCTCTTCTGGAGTCTAAATAACAACATACAAAAAGAGACAGAGAATTAGTTCACCCTTACCCACACATTTCATTTCAAAGTCTAAAAAGTCCCAAAGAAAGAGTTTCTAGCATCTTACATGTAGTGTGTCTACCTGTATTGGTATTATCTTCAAAATTATGGAAACCCCATTAGTGATAAGTGGGTAAAGAAAATGGTATGCATTTACACATTGGAGTTTTACTTAGCTGTTAAAAAAAATAACAAAGGCAAAAGGAACTAGAAAAAAAATCATCCTGAGTGATGTAATACAGATCCAGAAGCATTAACGTGGCATGTATTCACTTATAAGTGGATATTAGCTGTAAAGTAAAGGATAACTATGCTACAATTCACAGATGCAGAGAGGCTAGGTAACAAGGACCATCCAAGGAGGAGACTCAGGTTTCCCTGGGAAGAGGGAATAGAAAAGATTTTGTGGTTGCACTAGAGGTTGGTGGGGATGGGACATGAAGGACCAGGTCTGAGAGAGTGTACTGAGAGCTGACTGGATGGGGAAGAATTTTGGGGCCATGGAGAAATCTAGTGCAAGGGAAACTCCCAGCAACCTACAAAGATGACCCCAGTTAAGAAGCCTAGCAATTCAATATATATATATATATATATATATATATATATATATATATATATATATATATATATCCTGAACTGGTCAATTCTTATGATCAGGCAAGACTTAAAGTGAAGGGATTGGGAAACCAATCTAGCCACAACCTTCGACCTACAGTCTGTTCTGACTATGAGATGTGATTGGGTAATGGTGGCACAGAGATTGGGCGAGTGACCAACTAATAACTGGTCCAGTCTGAGACCCATACCATGAGAATGAGCCCACACTTGTCACTGCCTGGAACACCATAACCCAGAAGTTAGATCGTCCAGAGACCTAGGATAGAACCAAACATGACTGTAGGGAAAAATAGCAATATAATTGTGCCTAACATTATTCTATTATACTCATAGATTGGTGCCTAGTCCAATAGTCATCAGAGATGCTTCACCCAACAACTGGTAGTAACAGACATAGAGAGCCACAGACAAACATTAGGCTGAGCAAGGGAAATCTTGCTGAAAAGAAGGAGAAAGGATTGTAGGACCCAGAGTGATCAAAGACATCACAAGAAAACCCAAAAGGTCAATTCATAGGAACTCACAGAGACTAAACTGATGACCAGGAAGCCTGCATAGGACTGACTTAAGCTCCCTGAATATATGTGACAGTTGAGTAGTTTTTCTTCTTCTTGGACTTATAAAAAAGTGGAAAAATAGGGGACGCCTTTGACTCTTTTACTGACTTTTGGGATCCCATTCTTCATACTGGGTTGCCTTGCCCAGCCTTAGTACAAGGTGAGATGAAAGATTAAGTCACAAAACAATCCCACACCAGTTTGAAATTATGATTAATAAAATGGTTATTTATTTAAGAGAAAAACTTTCAGATCATTGTCCTATACAACAGCCCTCTGAGCGAACAGGAACAGAATCTAGGAGCCAGAAACAGGAGCCAGAGGCAAGAGAGCAACAGCAAGGCTACCACTGCTTTTTAAAGCAAAGGAGACCATACCCAAGTGGGCTGGTATTTTAAAGGCTGAAGGAGTGGAAGGAGTTTCCACTGCACAGAGATACATAGTCTTACTACAACTTGACATGTCATGTTTTGTCCATATCCATGATATCCATACGCCTGCCCTTTTTGTAATAGATAAGGAGGAGGAATATGTGGGGCAATGGACTTTGAGGAGAGGACAGAGGGAAAAGTACAGTCAAGATGTAAAACAAATAAACAAAATTTAGGGAAATAATTTTATTATTTCATTATTTTTGTGGAATGTTCTATAGAAAAGTTAGATACATTTGATTTATAATGTCATTTATCTTCAGAGTTTCTCTAATTAGTTTTTATCTGAGTATATGACTATGGATAAGAAGGGATTATTGGGGTCAATTCATGACTTTTAGCTATGACAAGATTTTCTTCAAGAAACTGGGTAACAATGTGCTTGATTCATATATGTTTATTGAATTCATAAATGTTTAGAACATTAATGTCTTCTCTGTGGATTTTTCCATTAATGAGTGTCTCTTCTGATTGGTTTTGGTTTGAAAATTATGTTCTCAGATAGTAGAATACTTATAATTGCTTGCTTCTTTGCTCATTTACTGTGTATAATTTTCCATCCTTTAACCATAGGTGCTGTTTGTTGGTGGTAAGATATGTTAGTTAGAGAGAGAAAATAAAATTTTTATTTATTTTTTTCAATTATTTCCTCTGACAAACAGCAAATCTAAGCTTGACTTTTAACATGAGATGACTTCTAATTCAAGTAAGAGTATACTTGTGTAAAATCTATGCCTATTTTAAGATAGAAATTATCCTCAACAAAATTTATACTATGGTTTATCTGTAATATCATTTTTCTACTAGTTAGTCTTTTCTCAA
This sequence comes from Myodes glareolus, assembly GCF_982192425.1. Taxonomy (NCBI): domain Eukaryota; kingdom Metazoa; phylum Chordata; class Mammalia; order Rodentia; family Cricetidae; genus Myodes; species Myodes glareolus. Next base: position 34,877,971 of record NC_142031.1, on the reverse strand, counting down.
TAAGCAAAATGAGTGGTGATCTCTATGTCAGTATGTTTACTAAGACATGAGATAGAAAAATTAAACTCAAACTTTCCTGAGTAGATAACACTTTGTGGTCCTGAGAATGTCACCAGCCATCTGACATCTCTGTGTTTTGGCTCCCTTCTCTATGAATTGGTCTTTTCGCTGTGGCCACCTTTAAATTTGTGTGTGTGTGTATGTGCATATTTTTTATCTCTCTCTCTTTCTCTCTCTCCCTCTCTCTCTCTCTTTGTGTGTGTGTATGTGTGTATGTATACCAATATTACTTTAAACAGATTATCTAGTCATTATTAAAGTGTTTGCAAGCATAATTACTTAGAATTTAAAATTAATTCATCCAACAAAAAAAAATTGCTGGTATCATAATATAGCTCTGACTGGCCTGCAACTTACAATGTAGATCAGGCTGGCCTTGACCTCACAGAGACCTGCCATTGCTTCCCAAGTGCTGGGATTAAAGTCCTGTGCCACCACACTAAGCTTCAAAAAAATTAATATGGAAAATACTAATTCCTACACAATAGTAAGGACTAAATGATTTTTTCATAGTGTCGATTCAGATTACACCAACATAGGGAAGTGACAGTCATTTCCTATCTACAGCCAAGGAACTTCAGGTATAAAAAAAATTTCAGTAGCACATCCCATGACTTTGATTTAGTAACAAACCAGGATTTAAATCTAAACAGCCAAGTATATCTGACCCCCAACTGCAAAGATCTTTGTTTTTTATTTGTTTTTTCACATTATAAGTTGTGTAAGAACCTGAATTGTAAAGGACATAGAGGGAGTAGAGTTAGATTAAGATCATGCCAAATCATTAAAGCCTGTGCTGCAGGTAGATAAGAATGAATCTATAAGCCAACCAATAAAACCCTTCCCCTGCTTCAGGGTAGATAGCATAGTTTCTTTTAGTGCCATACAAACTGACAAAAATTTCTTCACATTCTTTGAGGTGGATAGCATTTGTTTTTGCTTGTTAGCTTGGTTGAATTCTTTTCTTTTTTAATCGTTTTGCAGAATGGAGAGTAAAGAATAAAAGATATAAATAGTCAATTGGAGGTATGCCCATAAAACTATTGCTTACGACAAACTCTACGGTGATCTCTTCATGGGGGTGATATGGGTCGTACACATGATGAAAGGAGGCTTCTACTCAGCTTTCCTCGGCAAACTGACTCTTGGTATGTAGGAGAAATTCTGCCTCTCAATAGAAATTCCCAGGAGTTGGTCTTTCAATGGAGGTACAAGTTTAGCCACAGTACTGATGACACTGGGACTCAGTTTCCATTTTCACTACACTGATTTCCTTGGCATCTTTAGTCTGATTTATCAGGTGTAGTTACTGATACAGCCTTGAGATTGGTCAGACAGGCATAAAATGGCATTGTCCATGCCAGTATTGCACTACGCCTGGTGATTTTCTGTGTTTGAGCATAAGAAAGATCTTAGGTTTCCATCTCTCTGGCAAATCAGCCACATTAACATTCACTCAGTCATCTACAGTTGCTCAATTCTGTTTCATGGCAATGTTAGGGAAATGGGAAAGAGAGGTTCTCAGTATGCATTCTGTCAGTTAAAGTGGGGGCGAGAGGGAACCTGGTTTAAATAACTGGTTATGTGTTTGCTGTGGACAGAGGTGATTTTCTGTGAACATTCTCACTTCTGGAAGGCACTGTGAAACAGTGCAGCAAGTTGGTAAATTCTCATGGCAGATGAGATGACAAGATTGCCATCACTTTTCTCACTACTTCTTAAAAGGGAGAAAAAATAAAATGGAAAACCTCGTGCAAGAGAAGGAAGCAGAATATGACAGGGCCTGTAGGACTGTGTCCAAACATTGCAGTGACCTGGGCACTTATGTCGCCAGAGAGTCAATGGCAAGCCTTGCCTAGCACAGTAATGACTCTGAGATTTAGGTAAATGACTATAGTCAGGGACCAAAATTAAATGTGTGTGTGTGGGGGGGGGGATTAAAACAATAATAGCCTGAGGGACTGGCTATGAGAGGAGATAGTTTTGTTGAAAAGGTGTTTGCTAATCAAACAGGAGTGAGTTTGGAACTCTGGCATACATGGCCTTTGAGGTTTGCTTCACAGAACAGAATTCATGCCTAGTATTGAAAATCTGGTCCAGAGACCGTGAGCGAGAATATTACAGGCCCTAAAGGCAGACCTACTGTTGTTTCACCAAACGGTCATCTTATCAAAATGCATTTTCAATATTTATGTTTATATCCATAGCAGTGATGGGGGTTAACCTAGAGAATAGTATGAAGTGTCTCGGAGTCTTTGGGATAGTTGCCTTTAATTGTCAACTTGAAATAATGTAGAATCACGTGGTAAGAAGATCTAAATGAGAAATAATCTATATTAGGTTTGAGATTGTCTTCATTAATTGATAAAGATCCATATCAGGGTAGATGGCACCATCACCCAAGGAAAAAATTCTCAACATTGTAATCCAAGATAAAGCACAGAATAATAAAGTAAACTAACATATATGCATTTATTTCTCTCTTTTAATGACTTCAGATGTGACTAGCTGTTTAAGGTCCTGCATTGACTTCCCTTCACTAATGGACCATAACATCGAATATAAGCCACTTAACCCTTTTCTCCCTTAAGTTGCCTCTTGTCAGAATATTTTATCACAGAAACATAAATGAAACTAGAGTAGCCTTCATGCAAAATTTCTGAGGCATGCCCATTAACAACTGGCAGAATGGAGAAACAAGTTGAAGAACCCATGATTTTAATGATCACAAACCACACAGGCAAATGGATGAGTGCAAAATGATTTTATGTATCTTAACCGAAATCAAACACATACAGGCTGCTGCTGTAAATAGTTCTGTCCATGCACAGTTTGCTGACTGCTATTTTTTTCTGTTATGCAAGGGCTTTCACAAGCTAAAGAAGACATGGTAAACTATACATGATCTGGAAGTAGTTTTAAAGGATTAAGAGGGCTATTATTTGATGCACTTTTAAGATCAAGACTTTAGAATGTGTACTTCACTAAATGGAAGTGAGAGACTTAGGGGGTCAAGCCTTGATTACACACCCTGCTAGTTGTGGGACGACTTTTAACTAGAACCAAAACACTACCTTGAGCATAGAGGCAGTTTCCTGGGTCTACTACGGTCTATCTATTGGGTGTGAGCAGGCAACTTTTCTGTAAAATGCTTCTGAATGGTTGCTCCCCCAAAGCTGTTTTCTAAGCCTGTTAGTAACATGTGCATATTACAGAGGCCACAGAATGTCCTGTACATTTCCCAGAGACACACCAGATGTCAGCTTCCAGGCTCTGGTGCTTAGTCCTGATCATAGCTTTTACATCAGAAGTCAAATGCGTATCTACTGGAGCAAAACTAGAGACTAATGGGTTTAGAATTATTTCACTTGTCTAAGATCACGAATAATAGGCTCAAAGACCTTTAAATTATGGTTAGAATCCACTTATGAGTGAATACATACCGTGTTCCTCTTTTTGGGTCTGGCTTACCTCACTCAGTAAAGCGTTTTCTATGTCCATCCATTTGCATGCAAAATTCAAGATGTCATTATTTTTTACCGCTGAGTAAAACTCTAATGTGTATATGTTCCACACCTTTTTTAACCATTCTTCTATTGAGGGGCACCTAGGCTGTTTCCAGGTTCTGGCTATTACAAATAGTGCTGCTATGAACATAGTTGAACAAATGCTTTTGTAGTATGCTAGGGAATCTCTAGGGTATATTCCCAAGAGTGGAATTGCTGGGTCCTGAGGGAGATTGACTCCCAGTTACCTGATGAAGATTATTTAGCTATCCGCCAGGAGGTAGGAAATAGTCAAGAGTCCCAGGTAACCTTGGGTGCATGGGGAGGGTGGGAGGGAGGGTTGTTGGAAGGGGAGAGGGTTAGAGAGGAGGGAGTAGGGGAGGAATGGAGAAAGCTTGGTTGACCGGGATGGGGGGAAGGGAGGAAGGATGAATATGGGATCAGGGAAGAATATATTTCAACTAAGGGAGTCATTTTAGGGTTTATAGGAAACTTGATTATATATGGGATCCCAGGTCCAAGGAGAGATCCCCCAGTTTGTTCTCTGGACAGAGGAGAGGGTGCCTGAATCGGCCGTGGCCCATAACCATACTGATGTATATTTTGCTTATCACCATAGATCCTTCATCTGGCGAAGGACGGCGATACAGTCGGAGACCCACATTGGAGCACCGGACTGAGCCCCCCGAGGTCCAAATGAGGAACAGAAGGAGGAAGAACATGAAAAACGAAAGCAGTACTGCGAGGGATGCTATCACCTACTGATACAAGGGAACGGATCTAATGAGAGTTTACCAAGGCCAGTTGGACGGGGACTGAACGAGGAAGTGATCTAACCAGATTCTCGGAATTTGACCGGATTCTCTGAATGTGGCTGGCCTGAAGTCTTTCTGAAAAGCCATTGACTATGATACTGGGACCTGTTTCCTCTGCATATACTGGATTTTGGGGATCCAGTCTGTTTGGACACTCACCTTCCTGGACCTGGAGGGAGGGGGGAGGAACTTGAACTTCCCACAGGGCAGGAAACCCTGACTGCCCTAAGGGACGAAGAGGGAGGAGGAGAGGGAGTGGGGGGAGTGGGAGGGTGTTGGGAAGAGGGGTGGAAATGGAAACTTTTATAATTTAATAAAATTTACTTTAAAAAAAGAATTATTTCACTTGGACATATGAGGAAAGTGTATTAAGTATCATTTTTAAAAACTTTCAAATTTATATGAGAGTTTCATTAAAAGAAGAAGGGAAAATTTTCAGGCTAACTGGATATTTTGGGTAACTTACAAGAAATAGCTTCTCAATAGAGATCTAAAGCCAATATCAAAAAAAAAAAAAACCTTCCTTAGTTTGGACTAACTAACCATGCATTACCAGGAACACCTCCAAAGCGTTCTTTCCACTGAGCTCTGAATCTCTTATGTTCCATCGTTCCATACTCGATTCTCACCAGCACTGTCAGAGGGGTCTCATTTAGATCTGAGATATATCATGTCAAGTCCCTATCCAGAACCCTGCAATGGCTCTCATCTCAACTGTGTGGTTCTTATATTTCTATGATTCTCTAACTGAACCCACTACAAAAATCATCCCTTTCCAAAAAACAGGCTCTGTTCAGTTGTGTTCTGACTCATTCTCAACTTCTCTCCATAAAACCTCTGCTCACCTTGAGCTCTTTCTCCCTTACCCTGCCTCTGTTTCTTCCATAGAATTCAATTTGGAATTGAATATAGTTGTTTATTACCTGTACGTGTAAGAATGAAAATTTTGTCTTTGTTTACCTATGTACTGGAATAGACCTAACAGTATGGGATATCTCATCTCCCCTTAAAAAGAGCATAAAAATATACTTCTCATTGATGGTGTTAGAGAAGCAACACTAGGATCTATGTAAGGCTCTGATTGGGAGAAATAAAGTAAAACAGGATATATAAATAGCTTTATACCTTTCATCTGATTGTTAGGAGAAATATTTTGACTTTAACTGCTGAAATTTTAATATTGTTAACTTCTTTAGCAAATTCCACATTATTAGCCAACTGGAAGAAACCTCAAATGAGCAGGATGATCAAAGAAAATCTTGAGTGGTCCTGCTAAGTAGTATGTCTATGAAAGTCCTTGACATTAGCTTTAATAATGTTTTCTTCATTTGCAGAGAAAATAATTGGCTGATGACCACAGTTAAACTACAAATTCTGTACTCCACTGCTTCATAGCATCCTCATGGTCTCAATGTTTTAATAGTGCCTTTAGTCTGAACAACAGTTAAATAAAAAATCTCTAGCAGTCTTTTTGACTAGGCCATTTACCCCCAACTAACCCATTTGTGTGACCAAACTAACATTACAGTACATATTTATATATTAGGATTGATATGGATCACAATGATTCTGAAGATAGCATTTTATCATATGGATAACTACATACTCAGCTTCACAAATTCACCACAGCATTAGCACACATGGATCAACCTAATAGTTAAATTGTGAAGCACCCCAACTTACCTTTCTTATACAAATCAAACTTCCATATTACTTTCAAGAATTTTAAATACCTAACAGTGCTCCGAAGCACTTTGATACATAACACAGGAGAGCTATAGTGAACTGCAGAATTTTATCAACCCACTGTTCCAGCCCCTACTATTTCCTTGCTCTGACTTTGAAATCCTCATACATAAATAATCAAAGAAAAAATGACAATTATAAATATTTTGTGTAGAGATATTATAGAAGAAAACTACTCTTTTATCTAATATTGCTGTCTTAACACCGAGATACTACCTAAGCATTATACTTAATTCCCAATAGTAAACTTTTAAGCTTTTATTCATCTTAATTTCCAAGAGTAAACAAAATTATGATTTTTATTGAGCTCTACATTTTTCTCTGCTCCCCTCCCTGACTCTCCCATTCTCTTCAACCCTCTCCCAAGGTCCCCATGCTTCAAATTTACTCAGGAGATCTTGTCTTTTTCTACTACTCATTTAGAATAGTAAAAGTATTTTAAGTATGTTCTTGATCCTCATTACCTGCATATTCCACATTTGTGAATCTATCTCTTCACCAAATCTTATTTGTAAAACTATCAACACAGTCAGAAATCTCTATTATTCCAAGACACTAAGGTGCGTATCTCCAGCTAAATTCAAACGCTCTGTCTCATTTTTGAACACTCATACATTGAACAATTGTCCTTTCCATGGTCTGTTTAGTGCCACATTTTATGTGGTTTTGGCTAATGTTTTCTCTGTTTTAAAAAGCAACCAAAGGCAGTGTTGAAAGTTTGCCAAACTTGGCAAAGGTAGTGATGAATTTAATATTCCTAAATCATGTAGTCTGAGAAAACACCCACATCAGGTAAGCAGTGTTCCAGTATGAGTCTGTGCTGGTGTCTATGAGTTTGAGTCTCTATAATATATGTGTAGCATTGTGTCTTTAGATAAAAACATATATGAAAAGGGGGTACATATTGATCGTTTAGTGAAATTATGATCAGAGACTCACAAAAATTTACTCCTGACCTAGTATTTCACCCCAAAGGACTGGCTTAGTACTAGTGATTAATTATTCAGAGAGAATGCTTAAACATACCTGCTGTGGATGATGAGATTGATGAGTAATGGTCACCCTGGTTTGCAGATTTATTTTTTCTAATGCCTTGTGAAGATAATGAGAAAGTTTCTACATGTCTGCCCATCACAGAGGATAGATTTGGTTAAAAATTAAATGAAAAAATGGCTCATGAATTAAGGGGAAAGACCTGTTCCACGACAGGTAAACAGTCTTGGAAAGTGAGATTGGAACCCAGAGAACATAGAGTTTGTCTACATCTGAGTGCTGCCTGGAGCTAGCCTCGAGCTCATAAGCAAAAAGATCACCATTAAATATGTATTGATTGTTGAGAGGCAAGCTAATGGAGAATTTGACTCATAGTCCTTTCTGCAGTTATCACTCTTTTAAATGACTTTAAAGAGGTGTGTTTCTTTTGTGAAGAATAATCAGCAGTTTGGGAGGAGGTTACACAGTCATGTCAGCTGTCAGGAAAAGCACCAACCCCACCCCCAATCATTCTTTTCTAACCTTGTACAACAGAATTTTCTAAGTAATATAGACTTAATAATTATATTAAAATGAAATCATGACATTTTATTAAATACAAAAGAAACCATTCATGTACTGACTGGATAAGGTCTTTAAAAATAACAATTTATATCCACTGTACATTTCTATTTTCCTAAATTTTAAACATTTTTTTTCAAAATGGTGAGATGGGAGAAATGACACTCACTGTGATGATGATATGGCATTTTATCTAAAACTGTGGAGTTTTTATGGCTCGTGAGTGAAAAAAAATGAATGATGGCTATAAACTTCCTCAGCCTCTCAGATAAATGGTTGTCACAAAAATGTGAAGGCGAACAAAGCAGAAAAAAATGGCAAAAGAGGGAATGTGTCTTGAGGATTATAGTAGGGTTTAGTACAGAGCACTTGGCAAACATAACTCTCACGGTCTGTTACCTTACTTCACAAGTTAGCACAGAATGGGAAAAGGTCTTTAAAAGCTCACTATCCTTTCCCTCTCTACCCTAATTCTCTTATCTTGTTTTTCTCCATAACTTTTCAGTCTTCTGAAAAGTTTGGGCACAGATACTCTTAACATCTTTCTGTCCTTCCCTCTCCCTCCCTCTCTTCCTCCCTTCCTTTGTCTGTCTTTGTCTCTTTTAATGCATGTCAAGCAATAGAATCCAATGGAGGCGGGAAAAGACAACCATGTCTTTTGAAAATTTATAGCCTAAAAAAAGTAATAGTCATAAAGGGAAATATGGTTAGCCAAGTCTTGAAAGATGGTCAGTGTCTTAGTTATAGAATGGGTAAATTAAATGCACAAGAAGTTCAAGTCCCCTAAGTCCAAACTTGAACTCTATGTATTTAAGTATAATTAATATGACCTGATGGAATTTTATTGAATGTTATAGTCTTTTAAAGTTGATTTCATCAGTCAGTTCCAGAAACAGCTCTGGGGTTTGTGATTAAGGAGCCTGGCTAATTCAGCCACTAGCTCTGAAAACCTATCGTGTGCTTTAAACGAGACTGGTGCAGCATACTGAAATAGTAATATCAGGGATACATCTCGCTAAGAAAATGTTATAATTAATTTCATTTACCACTTCTAAAATAAATAAAATAAGTAAGAATTAGTATTTTTATTTCTGAGTATATACATGTGCCTGTTCAACAATATGTAGCACTTGTGTGTACTACCTTAAAAAGGGAATCTCATCATGTAAAAAAAATTAGCAGGCATTTGTGATCTGTCCATAAGAGATGCTTGGAACTGAACCCATGTCCTCTATGAGCACAGTAAGTACTCTGATCCGCTGAGGCAACCGTCCAGCCCCTCATTTGCTGTGTTTTACTCTTTAGTATAGCTTTCAAATTTTAAAAATAATATACAAAAATTGGTTCTCATAATTATATTGGTCAGTATGCCCTTGGGAAGGTATTGAAGAAGCTCATCGCTCAAATTTTAATGGATACATATTTTCTCTCAATTATGCTTCTATGTATGTAGTATGTAGTTTATTTGAAGGAAGGAAGAGCTCCATTACTAATGACATTACTTGAACAATATTTTAGGAAGTGGTTGGTAAGGTTAGAAGTCACAAACTAACATAAAACTTACAATAAAATATTATACAGCAGCTAAATTATATGGAGTAAGGTAGGGATCTTAGAGATAGATTCACTCATATTTTGGGTGGATAGAACAAGTTACAAAAGATACAGCATAGGTTTAAAGCCAACTCTAATGTGTACCTTCTAGGTTTGCTGCATGGTTTATTACTTAGACAATACTGGTAAAACCTCATACATGCTTGACACAAAAAGATGGGGAAAGAAAACTAATGAGGTCGGTGATGGGAGGAGCTTTCATACAAGACTATCCTGCTTTCCGCATAATAAACTCTAATTATGTTGCTTCTATATTCACACTACTATGGTAAAAATACTTCACTCCTTAACAACTCTGGAGTCTCGAGTGATCCAGGTGTGAAGATGGTGTCTGCAAGAGGCACAATTGAAAAGCAGCAGGGATTCTACCAAATTATATGAAACTTACAGAAAAATATGCAAGCCAGAAGGAACTAGAATATATCAGAACATTCCGTATGGAACTGGGCTTGTTGGGACTCACTCATCCATTGATATGCAAAAAGCCCACATGGTAAGAATATGCTAGAAATCAAACAATTTTGCAGATTACATTGAGGAATTAAAAACAGGGAAGACATTGAACGTCCTGGGGACTCTCTGAGAGCTTCACGTACCCTGATCATCAGCACAGCCTTTCTGATGTCCCGAACACCATCGTACACCAGGCGTGAGGCATCGATAAACTCGTTCTCCTCGAATGGTTGAGGGACGTTGGCACTAAGGGCTTCGATGGCAACCTCAACTTGTTCAGCAAAGCGTGGCATCACTGGATGAACAAAAGAAATGACAGCAAATGAGAGAACTTTCCTCTTGCTGTCCATCATTCCAGTCCCTGGACAAAGTTAATTGTAGGCCTTTGGGGCCAGGTTTGAAAAGGTCTGATTTGGTTATCTTGTGTCACTTACCTTATTAAAAGAAAGAAAACTATTACTTCTTGCAAGGTGATGGTTTGGGGGAAAAAAAGGAAAAAGGCACTTATGACAACCATGCAAGATGGTACAAGAAAGGAGATGCATATAAATTTCACATTTATGATAACCTGAGTTGAAATTCAATTTTGTTAGTTCCCACTCATGAAAATTTGCTCAAATTTTCTTAATATTTTGAAGCCTTCTTTTTGCCTATATAATAGTTGGATTCAGTATTATAACACACACAAAACTATCGTCTTAAACTGCCCTTAGAAAATATCAACGAACATCTAATTAATGCCAGAAGTTATAAGCAGAAAGTGTAGAGCAGACATTTGGATGAAAATTCAGGAATTAAGAAATAAAGGGACATGGAAGGAGGAATGTTATGGAAGGACAATTTAAGTGAATAAAGGAAAATAGGATTAACTCAGCAGAAAGACCTGTAAGTAGAAAAGAAGATCAATAGGTTGCCTATTTTATCAATATCACTCTGGTATGAGAAAAGATGCATGTTTAAGTTCCTAAAAAGCTGATGCCTTGTTCTCATGAGAACAAATTTGCACACACACACACACACACACACACACACACACACACACATACACACACACACCAGCAGAAAATAAGTTCACTAGAATATCTCGAATATTTCTACAGATTCTGGAAAAGAAAATGGTGCTAATTTTTTGACTCCTGAAAATCATAATTCAATTTTTAAGCTGTTATCTCACAGCAACCCCCTCCTGTGGCAGATGGAAACCAAAAGCAAAACTCTCTTTATTTACAAGGACAATAAAACAGAAGCACAATTTGTCTGCATCCATTTCGAATTTTTATGCCTGGTTCATCTTTATTCTCATTTTAACCCTCTTGGATATTGTGACATTTATTTTAATCCCTGGTGTGGGAAATTCTGCTCATTTACTCTGTAGGGTCAGACTACCCAAACTACATAATTCCTAGAAACATTCACTCATACTAGAAAAAGTCAAATGATTTTTAGGGAAGGAAGATAGAGGTCGAGGGAGGCATAAACATTCTTGCAACAGTAACTATGAAAACCTAGGTTTGAACTGGGCAATTTTCTTTTCCCATGTGAATAATGAGGATTACTTCCCTGTACCACCTGGGCTTTCCATATCACCATTGAGCTGCATCTATGTGGAAAGAATTCTGGGGTCATTTAGTTGTTTTGCCATGACTGAATTGAATCTGAAGTGATTAGCATTCTAATTACACACATTTGGTCAATAAAATGCATATATGTATCCGAACATCACACCATGCCCCATAAAAATGTGTAACTATCCCATGTCAACTCAACATAAATTTCTAAAAACTTTTATTTTTAAAACTCATAAAAGAAACCTGGGTTCTTTCAATTATCCCTTTGTGCTGAGAATGAACTTTTTTATGGGACTGAAAAATGAAGATCATTGGAATTGACCACTTTGAGTATGGAAATATTTTGTATGAATCTGACATTTAGAAATGAGTGTTTTACTTAAATAAAATCATAACTATTTTTTTGGCAGAAAGTTCTGAGTTATACTAATTCTACTTTATTTGATATTTAAACTGGCATGTTCGTGGCTCTAGATGACTTTACAGATTTATATGCAGCTGTCAGTAGTACTTAGATATATAAAATTTCCCTCATTTTCAGGATGGTAAGATTGCTTAGTGCGAAAAGACGCTTTCTGCCAGGCTTGGAAAGCCCTGAGTTTAATTCCCAGTACCTACATGGTGGAAGGAGAGAAGTTACTCTTGCAAGCTAACCTATAAACTCCACATGTATGTTGCAGCATGTGCATGTGCAGACATACACACAATAAATAATATGTAATTTTAAAAGTTCATTACTCTCTTATATATGTGATATAAAGAAACAGAGCTGTTACATGCAAGTAGAAAACATTCTACAAATTGACTTGAAAACTGATGAGCAAATTCACAGAAAATAATTCCATGTTACTGATAAATACACAATCGTATGTTTGACATCATTAACTAAAAACAACAATAAAATATAATTTCATACATAAGAATCGACAAAGAATTTGAAGCATGATCATGCTATGAAAATATGGCTGGGGAAAACCCATCTACTGTAGTTGGAACTGAAAATAGCAATGTATCTTTTTGGCCACCACTACCATGAAATACAGTAAATGACTCTTCACTTCCAATCTAGGGCATGACTAAATATCAACTTCTATAGAGATGATGACTAGCCAAGCTGATCAGTCTTCTCTTTGGAGTCACAAGAAATCTCTTTGGATCTCTATGCTTGTGTCTGTTCTTCTAGGTCAAGAGTTAAAAAGAATAACTTATACAACAACTGAAATTGAAAAGAATTGCTTTTACAGGCTCTTTTTAGTAGACCATGCCTCAGACTTATTCTGATATACACAACCAGACTTATTCTGATGTGAAGACGAACAACTGTGAGGTGCTTGTTCTAGGTAGATGGGTACTGGATCTGTGTGGCATAAACAGACCCAGAAGTGCAAAGAGACAACTGATGCATTAAAGTCCTGAAGTTAAAGCTTTTGTGGGCAAAGCAAACTGAAACAAGATAATCAATCACTTGTGAGATAATAGAAGCATGCACAGAGGAGTAGAGCACATTATTTAAGCATGCATGTATTTCTCTGTGTTATACACGCTCTGAAAGACTAAATACTGTCTTAAATACAGTGTTTCCCTTAAAGGGGGAGGAGATTGTGTCTGGAATATTAACCTTTGTTCTTGAATTTTTGGATCTTTTTATATTTCAAATATTTTTAAAGGAGTTAAAAGTTAACTGCTATTGGTATGCATAATAAAAATTGTTTTTAAAATAAAAAATATATAAAAACTGAAGGATTTATTGTGTAAGTCATATACTTCTTTGTAGAATAAGGCTCTGAAAAAAGTAGAATTCTATTTTAGGAACCACAACACAATGTAAAGTAGTCTGATCAATGGTATTAAAGTAGGAAGTCACTGAGAAATTGTGAATAAACCATCGTACAGCTTTCTATATTAAATATTGGCTAGATGATTAAGTTAGGTGGTTCCTACCACTTAGACCCCAACCTCCATGAATGCATCACTGTCTTCACAAATACTTTTTCTAAGTCTTATAGGAGCAGGAAAAATGTGTCCTTTTTGGTTTGTGCAAAGTAAGAAATAATATAAGCAAGAAAATGAAGTGATGGTAAGACTTCGGCCCAAGAAAGACAGAGAAAAAGATAATGTGAAATAACTACTTTGTAAAAATTATTTCTTTTTTTGAGATTTTATCATTTCTCACTACCTTTTCCTTACTCCAAACCTTTCCATATACCCATCCCTGATCTCTTACAAATTCACAGCCTCTTTTTCATTTTTTCATTGTCACACACACACACACACACACACACACACACACACACACACACACACCTATTTCTAAATACATAAGTGAAACCGTAAAACATCAGAATCTATATTCATAAAGTCTCACTAAACTTGTAAGGCAGCTCATGATACCTAAACTTGGACTGAGCAGAACAACAGACATGCGAAAGTGCACAGGGGAAAAAATATTCAAGTCCTCAACCCTACACAAAGAAGTATAGGCAACTAAGAAATGTTGAGAGTGGAAGGGAAGAGCTCCTAAACTGGCTATCTAACACTGAGTGGTGTTCTCTGGAAACATCCATATGAAGTAGCATTATAAAGGGACTACTTTAAATGAGGGACACTCTTTAGAAGGCTGTTCTGCTTGGACCAGCATGGGATAAGAAATTCCTCTGTGAGACTTAGCAGGTAGAACCCTGGAGTGAATGACCATGTTGCTGGTCGTGGTATCATCAGAGAAGGCAAAATAGGTGCTTTTGAGAAAATCAGTTTACCAAGATGCAAATGGTTAGGGGGAGAGCAATAACTGCTTCCTTTGTGCTCCAGTTCTAAGTTTATTCCCAGAGCCAGGCCAGGTGCTATGTATTTCTCAACACAACTCAGCTCTTTCCACTGCTACTTCCTCCTGGTCTGTGTTCCCCTTACTTTACATATAGTCCTAAATCAGGAAGGCAAAGGTTTAATGGAACAAGACTGTTGTAGGAGGCCGCTTGTTTGTTCCTGGATGATTAGCCCTGAAATAACCACACAGAAACTGTATTAATTAAATCACTGCTTTTCCAATAGCTTAAACGTATTTCTGTTTAACTCTTACATTTGAAACTAGCCCATCTCCATTAATCTGTGTATTGTCATGAGGCTATGGCTTACCAGGTAAAGTTCTAGCAACTGTCACTGGCAGGGCTATGTGGCTAATCCCTGACTCCTCCCTCTTTCTCCCAGCATTCAGTTTAGCATCCTTCCCCTTGTCCCCCACCTAGCTCTGTTCTGTCCTGCTCTTCTATAGGTGCAAAGCAATTTCTTTATTAGCCAATAGTATTCACAGCATACAGAGGGTAATCCCACATCACCTCCCCTTTTCTGTTTAAATAAAAAAGAAGGTTTTACTTTTAACATAGTAAATTATATGTAACAAAACAGTTACACCACAAGACCCTTGATGATTGGACCTGAGGTTCTCAGTTTCACTATGAATTCTTCCACCATCCTGATAATGTCTAGAAGATGTCCTTTCCTCAAAATATTGAGACAGAAAAAAATCAGATACAGGCCTCCCTTCTTCCTAATTAGGACAAGGCTTAACACTGTCTTTGTGATTCTCACTTCTTATATTAACAGAGTTGCTGATGTAGGTTTATATAATTAGAAGTTTTTTTTTCTTTCTGAATTGCACCCAAAATATAGGTGTTTTTGCACCACTTTGCAATTATTATCAGCATGCTGAACTGTTCTTCATAGCTTATACTCTAAAAGAGTGATCAAAGTTAGAAGTGAACTTATATTATAGCCATACTTTTGCATGCACATTACATATTGGACTGCAAAATGATGACCTTCTAAGAGGAATGAAATTGAAGTTAATATTGCATATAAAAATCAAGGTCATACTATTTGAGTGCCGGTTGAGATCTAAACCGTGGGTGAGGATTTGGAAATGAATTTCCCCTAAAGGCTCCAGAGGTGAAGATTCAGAGCACGAGGGTGATTCCGTTTACAGGAATGACAAGCTGTGTTACAGTGCAAATGTGACTGCTGACAGTCATGAGGGAAAAGAACAAGGTTAACTGGATGCTTGGGAGAAAGAAGCACAGCCAGATGGCCCAGTGTTTCTGAGGAAGTAAGCAAATCTATGCTCCAGTCTTAAGAGTTTCTGGTGATAATAATGCTAATGTACCTAAGCATCTGATGTCTGAATATTATTGACTTTCTTTTCTAGTTTAGTCACATGACCTAGCCCTACACAAATTCAAACGTTGTAATTCAGATGAGTTATGTCTATTGCCAAATAGGACATAGTGGCGGGGGTGGGGGAAGTCATGCTAATGATCTGGCCATGAGAATTTATTCTCTCAAATGGAAAGGCATACTCATCCTTCTCCATGGTTAGGTGAATGCCTCCTCAACTTTCCAAATCCAGTTAGTACACTGAAAAGAGATCGGTCCCTAGTATTTCTATATGCTCATTAGTGTGCCTGAATCTGCCCCACATTCATTTTCATCTTAAGCTCTGTCATACTTTTGAATACTGAAGAGCCTACACAATCAGGAACAAAAGAAAGAGAACCATAAGCAAGGGGCAGAGGAAAGAATTCATTTGTCCCTGAGTATCTCCAAGACAAAACAAAGAGTCTTATGTTTCCCATTTATTTGTGATGGTCATTATGCTGTATTGATTCAGAATCTCATCAAAGATTTTCAGGGCCATTAGACAATTTAGTAGTGGTTGCCGCGGTTGGGTGTGAGACCCTTTCAGAAAGCTGAGCTTGTAGTCCTTTTATAATTAAGCTTCCTTGGAAGAAGGTTCATCAATGACAAGGAAAAATAATCCCAATTCTGCCTTTGATTAATTCACTAAGACCAAACAGGCAAATCTCTTTACAGAAGGGTCATCTACGTTGGTGGTGGTGTCAGGCCACACACTGAGAGTGCTTTTATTAGCCAAATTTTAGTATAAAATATAGAGAAAGTAGAGAAAAAACTCTAGAAAAACATGCAGCTTGCTAAATGTTAATGTGAAACCAAGGAAATAACAACATTTTGGTGAACCTAGAAAACAATGGATCAGAACCAGGATGTAATTGTGGTTCTTTCCACTGCATAATATAATATAATCGCTGACCACAGATAGTAACCATCTTTATAGTTGGAAAAAGCTAACACATTAGTTATCACTAGAGTAAATGAGATTGCAAAGAATTAATCTGAAGAGACTCCTTGGAGTCATTGAGTGTTTCTTCCAACAT
Source organism: Myodes glareolus (assembly GCF_982192425.1). Taxonomy (NCBI): domain Eukaryota; kingdom Metazoa; phylum Chordata; class Mammalia; order Rodentia; family Cricetidae; genus Myodes; species Myodes glareolus. The sequence goes on along the minus strand of NC_142031.1, from coordinate 34,861,430 downwards.
AGAACTGTTTGATAGCATGCATAGAGATAAAGCATCCATTCTCCAAAAGCAGTTTCTATTAGATATTGTCAAAGGAAAATTCAATTGTCCATAATTATATGATAGGAGAGCTAAAAACACTAAACGTGCAACTTTGCCTGAAGGAAAAGTGTGACTGGCTCTCCCAGGTTTATCTTTGAAGGTTCTGTATATCTGTGAAGCATGTGGTCAGGAGATGATTTGAATCTGAAGTTCAGAGTCATCACCTGTGCAGAAGTATGAACCCAAACCAAAGCTGTGGCTTGTCGATAAATACCCTCCAGTCAAAAGGAATCAAAACCTCATGCAAACTGGTTACTCCCTGACATTAGTCTGTTTAGTAAAGATCTTCACAACCCTGTATCACTAGAGGGATTTCAATGGAAGCTTCAACCTCAGCCTACATAGATAATTTTTAAAATTATGAATTTAGGATTCTCTTAGGAATGTTGTCACTGGAGTTCCACCTATCACTGATTACAATCAGCCAAAGTGACTATAAGCCTTTTTGTGAATACTGTTTCATTTCTACAAGTACTTATGGGTTCATGAGATCCACTGAGTATAGATGTCCCTCCCCTGTAAGGATAGATGGACTCTCGGAGTGCCAAAATGCTTCAAGACTCTAAGTTCCTCCAAGTTTTACACCTTTGACTATTAGGTATGATTTTGCACACTCTAATCAGTTATGCCTTTATGAAGGTTGACTATGTAGACTCTCCTATGATTCAGTATAACATTAATCTCTACACCAAGGGTAACTGATTTTTTCCTAACATAATATTCAGCTTTTTCTCCCTTTGACATATACATTATGAATTTTTCATTGCATGCAATTTTTATTTTTGCAAATAGTCTGCCTGTCTTCTACTGAAGACCTCATTCACAATCACCTTAAGTCAATCTTAGCCTTTTCTTACTTTACTATATAACTTTGCTAATTTTTCATTCCCTTCTGACCACAACCCACCTGGAGTTGATGTATCTTTTTTCTTCTGGAAATCATTACACAAATAGGGTGCTAGTACTCGAAACTAAATATGGTACTACATAATCCAGGTTATTGGATTTTGTCCATACATTCTTTCATATCTCAATCATGTTACTCATCAATATGTCCCCCATCCAAAAGACTTTACCAATATGCATATGTGGTGAAGCAGTATTTAAGATGGCTGGTCCCCAACATCCCCTCTTAATATTAATGTTTTGTGTCTCGTACTGGGAATATGGGCTAGAACCACTAACACCACTTTAACCAGCAAAATACAACAAAGGAGCTCATACAGAACTTATAAAACAATGGTAAACAAAGAAATGAATTTCTGTCTTACTCCCCTTTCTTGCCCATTAGAGATTTACTCTAAAGAAAGGCAGTTGTCTGGTGAGCTGTCCTGACTGTGTTGAATTTGTCAACTGATACAAGATAGAGTTAGTTGGAAGAGGACCCTCAATTGAGAAAATGTCCTCATCAGATTGCCTATTGGCAAGTCTGTAGGGCATTTTCTTGATTGCTCATTGATAGCTGAGGGCCCAAACCATTCAGAATAGAGTCATCTTGTGCAGGAAGTCCTTGGTAGTATAAGAAAGAAGACTGTGCAAACCAATAGAAGCAAGTTAGTAAGTATAGTTTTTCCATGGCTTCTGTTTCAGTTTCTGACTCCATATTCCTACCCAGGCTTCCTTCTATGGTAGACTGTGATGTGGAAGTATAAGATAAAGTACATCCTTTACTCCTCAAATTGCTTTTGGTCATGATAATTGATCACAAAAGAAACCCTAAGACATGAGCCAATAAGGAACAGTCCACAATGGCTAAGTACTCAGAGCAGTCGGTTGTTAACAGGTGCAAAGGAGTGGTGACCCAAGGGAAACAAATTAGGTCTTCCCATGCCATATGCATGTATCTTGTACTTTTCAGTCCATAAACTGACTCAGTAATGGTAACACCTTGACTTCAGGCTCAGGAGAGATTCTGGAGGGCTGTCTCCAAACAAAGTTACTGCAAATTCCCAATTTCAAGATACTATGATAACATCGTTAGAGCACAAAGTTGATTACTTTGGGGTGATACATTTCACATAAATAGCAACTCAATATCACATGCTTTGCCCAAAGGAAAACTATTAGTAAATAGCAGTAAACAGGGCACACCACAATTTTGGTTAATTGTGGTAGCTACACTTAATCTAAATTCAGGAATATATTTACCTATTCCAGACAGTTTTTTCTAATTAAAATGGATATTTGATTCGAACAAACCAGAATTTTCACTGGTGCTGGAATAATAGATGTTGCTCAGCAGTTGAGAACCCATGTCAGATAACTCACAATCACCTGTAACTCCAGCTTCAGGGCATCTGATGCCCTCTTCTTGCCTCTGTGGACATATGCATACACGTGGAATACACACACACATACATACACACACACACATACACACACACACACCCCACATATAAAAATACAATAAATCTTTTTTAACAACTGGAATAATGAGAGCTACCTTTCTGGGTTTGTGTCAAGTTTAAAAATATGTTCAATGGAAGACAGGAACATGGTGGGGACACACCTATAGTCTAAGCTATTTGGGAGACTGAAGCAGAAGGATCAGTTGAGCCTAGGAGTTCAAGACCAGCTTGAAAAATAATGTCAAAAGTAATTGGTATAGATCAGCCATTGAGGCGCTTGTCAAAACTAGGATGTATGTGAGGTGGTTCCCATGAACTTGGCACAGAAAAGATTCAGTGAATAGTTCTCAGAGTTGTTTTTCCACTATAATCCTGCATCTGTCTACTCAACCACATGCCTTTTTATTTTGCTGAATGAAGGCTTATACACTAAGCACCCACTGTGTAGGACTTGAGGGTAAATCTTCAAGGATTTACCACCAAAAAAGCTACCTTGGTGAATGATAATGACATGAACTGTAAAGAGCACACCAGTGAATGTAGAATTTGAAATTTGGGGGTTCATATAATTTATCTCGCCAAGTAAGCTCTCTCACTTATGTTCCTCCCGCTTCTCTCAGGCAAGTGTCATCCTGTGGATACTCACTTTTAATAAAGAATTTCCTATAGGTCTACCTCCAACTTAACACAGCCTTTCCCTCTTAGCTATCCTTCTTATCTGGATTGCCAAGGACCGTACAAAATATTATCTTTGGTCCAGGACTTATTAGAGCCATGAGAGAAGAAACATTTCCGTATTTACTTTTGAAAAAAGATGATGGCTTACAAAACACCAAAAGGGGAGTCAGTTTCTTCTGTTCAAATGAAATAATGTTTCTACGAAAACCTTCCCAATAGATCTGAGACTGTAATGAAACTATTTCCCTCCTATCTCCAATGTATAGTGTTTCAAATACATACTAAGTTGTAACTGCTGGAATTTAATTTTTGATTATTTTAAAATGTTTTTGAAATGTGATAGAGGCAATGTAGAAATACAAGTGAAGTGCTTTGCCTAAACTGAGTACTTCCCTTCTAGGTATGGCACACACCTTTAATCCTAGCACTCCAGAGGAAGAGGTGTGAATCTCTGAGTTCAAAGCCAGCCTTGACTATATAGAAGAGTTCCAGGCCAGCCAAGGCTACACAGTAAGAACTTTCTCAAAATGAAAAATAAATAAATACTTAAATTCATAAATAAAAAATAATAGACTTCCTCTGTTAACACTAATGGCACTCTTGGTGTGACTATGGAACTATGGAATGGTCTCTCTCTCTCTCTCTCTCTCTCTCTCTCTCTCTCTCTCCCTATCTCTCGTTCTGTCTCTCTGGAAGACTCCTAATATCAGACTTCAGCAACAGGGTCAAAGTGAACCAGTTGAGTTTATTCCTTATTCCGTCATGAATACTCATCAACTATTTCTACCTCTCCAGATAACCACAGTCACCAGTGAAGTCAGTCTTACTTCAGTCCATTCCTCCTTGGGCTTCCTTTCATCAGTGTCTGTCATCTGCTCTCTCAGTGGGAGTTCCTAAAGGCTGCCATTTTCATACATTCATGTTTAGAAAATTATAATGTACATTTCAAACATCAAAACTAAATCCGAGTTCCAGAAGGCCATACATAACCCATGAGCTGGATTGTTTGATAAAAGATGAAAAAGGACTGCCTAGAAGAAGGAAACCACACACAAAAAAAGTAATTCTAAATTCCATTCACGATGACTACCCTGAGAGAATCGGGGCGCATCCATCTGCTCTTGTCTAGACACAAATTCCTTTCCCCAAGGAAAGAAAGTGCTTGCTTGGAAGGTTTTCGTATAGTTTAAAATAAGCATTTCAAAAATAATCACAAATGGTTTATAACTCCAGGAGGAAGGATGGCACATTTAATTCTGAACCTTGAGGAAGGAATAAAGAGTTGAATGCGAAGCCTTATTTAGCTTACAGTGTTTGTCAAAGCCTAGCTTGATAAACACGGTTTAATTTGGCATCTGTGAGGTTTAAATACTTAGATTGCATTAAGATGCAGCAAAACACTTGCTGGGAATTTCTTACACATGATTTTAAAGATTCTGATTTTGATCAATAAATAGGTAATTTTAAAAGAAAAGATAAAAATTTCTCATAGGAAGCATCACATTACCATGGTTTTCATTTATATCAATAAACAATTTTGAGATTCAGCTCCCATCAAAATCAAACCTACAGGAAATGAACAGATGGATTTAGATCTCAAGGGGTTAAAATTTGATTAAAATCAATACATGTACACAGGTAGAAAGATGTGCAGAGGACAGAGAGAAAACAGGAAAAACAAGCATATATTTTATGTTAGAGATAAACAAATGGGTAAATGGAGCTGCCAGGCATTATAAAGGAGCCAAATAAATGACTGAAGCTAGTTATCAATATACGGACAAGCAGAAGTAGAATTGGATGATGTGGTTAGCGGACTAGAACTTCACAGGCAAGAAGAACAACAGCAAAATAAAAAAAAAAGTAAGTGAAACAGAAAGGGAAACCAGACAGGCATGTTATTTGAGCATAACAAATAGCATTTCCCTGGCTCCTCTGCACATGAACTATCTCAGGCCCTGCGGGTACGTTTACAGCTTTCCAGCTTTCCTAATCAAAACTATTTCGCAAAGTCTCCAGCAACACAGTGACTCCCAATGAGTAGTTTGCAACATGATTTCCTTTCTCTCTCTTCCAAATTCCTGTTACTGTTGTAGTGACTTCCCTCTTAAGGGAGTGTGGGTGCAGTGAAATACCACTGTCTCAGTTTATGAAATAAATACATTCTGGCTACCAAATTCTGTGTTTGACAACATTCTCAGGGCCCTTTCCTACTCCATGGCCGCCACCAACGACCTTGGTCATGGGTCCTTTTGGAGTGGTAGAAACAGCATGACCTGCAACTCCAGGGCTGTGAGTCCACACTATGGTTCCTGCAGATCTAGATATTAAGACCTTGTCTTTTGGTGTTTCTTTAGTTCCTAAGAAGCAGTAAAGTGCTCACAGTCAGCTCTGAATGAATAGCACAGGAATGTACAACTGTGTGTGCCTTCCTGGTCCACATTAACCTATCTCCATGCCCATGCCCAGGACCTAGTTATGAGGCATATTTGTATATTGTACTTTTCCTTCTTAAGTAATATTTTCTTGGGTAGCTCTTCTCCCTCTGTGCTGGTTGTTTATGAATCATAGCAGAACTTAGAGTTAATGACCAAACCAGTATAGAGAGAAATGTTTGCATGTTTTGGCAGTTAGGTATTTCTAGGCAAAAATTATCTGTAACCTAGCTCAAAAAATAACTTGATATCATTCTCCCCAGATACCTCTATAACCTGGACAGAGGTATAGGACTCTATTTTTCCAAGAGATACACATTTAAAAATACTACAAAGGGGAAGCTAAATGCTAAGCTAGAGAATTCTACCAAGAAGAGTCTTAATAATCTTCTTACCTGGAGGGAATTTGTTGAACTGAAGGTCAAAGATTTTACCCCTTACTAAGGACAGAAAGGGACTTCTATAAGCAGATCGCTATGAAAGCTCTTGGCTTCACAATTACAGAGTTGCTCACCTACAGTATAGATTTTCTTTCTAAAGACAGAAGTTACCTGTTTCAGCCTTCTGTCCTTAAAGAGAGGATGGAAGGCTGGAAGCCAGTAGCACCATAAATAAGTTTGCTCTCTGCATTAGAGATCCCACATTCCAAGACTAGAGAGGTTGCAAAATATTTAAAAGCATTTATTATTCTTGCAGGGGATCCAGAATAAGTTCACTGCACCCACAAAATGGCTCATAACCATCTGTAACTCTCATTCCAGGGGATCTGAAACTTCTGGCCTCTGAAAGTTTCTACATACACATAGCACACATACATATGCCCAAACAAATACACATCCACATAAAATTAATTAAGTGTGTATACAAAATAAATCCAATAGTTATTTTTAAGATAATGTAATAAATAAAAATTTTTCAGATTAAAAAACAACAGACCAGTGAGATGGCTTAGCAAATCATTGCTACAAACTAGACAACTCAATCTTATACTGTAGTCTAATTTCCTCTTACAATGATAAACACTATGACCAAAAGCAACTTAAGAACAACGGAATTTTTTTTAACCTTCCATTTTATAGTTCATCATTGAGGTAATCCAAGGCAATAGCTCAAGTTGAAACCATGGAAGAATATTATCTCTTACTGACTTGCTTCTCCTAGCTTGCTCAGCTAGCTTTTTTACATACCCTTTGCTCGCTCACCTGCCCAAGAATAGTACCACGGGTTGAAACCTTTAACATCAATCAACTATCAAGAAAATACCCTCACAAGTATGCCCACAGGACAAAGTGATGGAAGCAATTCTTCAATTGACATTTCATTTTCCCAGGCTTGTCTAGGTTTGTGTCAGGCTGACAGAAACTATTATACCCCAGGACGCACATGGTGGAAAGAAAGAGTCAACTTCTGCAAGTAGACCTCTGACCTACATCAATGAGATCTAATTTGCATTCTTGTGTACATATGTTCACAAAATATCCATTTAAATGCCAAAAAATACCCATCAATCAAATATCTGCAGTATGTACAACTTAAGAGTATCTGTTATAAGGAAATAGTAGCAACACAAACCTCAAGGATTATCAAGTGATTGAACTTCCTTTTCACACCATATTTCTGACTTCTCACCATCACAAATACTAAAGCTACCTTCAAGTAACACATTTACTTCACATCACCAGCATCTTGACCTTTCAGGAGGGAATAAAATGCTTTATACCAATAGTAAGGGTTACGTTAAAATGCATTTAAAATGTATTAGGATGTCTAGGCTGAGCAATCTCAGTCATAAAAGCTTCTGTTGAAATCCATTACTTTCATAACCTAATTTCAAGGTCACCTATGGAGAATTGACTCATATTTTAATGGTCTTCCCTAGTATTTCTGCCTTGTCTATAAGCTACCCCTGCCAACTTATTCTGAAATTGACTTGTTTTTGTGCTTTCTCTTACTGAAAACCCAGCTACAGGGATAAGGCAAGTCACCCAATACAGTACAATCATAAAACATAATCCCACCAAATGTGTCTAAAAAGCCAATAAGATTACTTTCCATTGCTATATAGAAAGTGAAAGAAAGCAAAATCTATATCTGAAAATCTGGAGCTCTGAGTCTAGAGGTTCTGGTAGATTATATTCTCTTCCACACAAAAGAAATTCAACATCCTAATAATATACATGTGTGTACACATAGAATTGATGTAGGTGGGCCATCTGTCTATGTGTTTCTTTCATTGGTAATAAAGAAACTGCCTTGGCCTTTGATAGGACACCAGCTTAGATAGGCAGAGTAGACAGAACAAAATTGTGGGAGAAAGAAAGCAGAGGCAGGCAGTTGCCATGACTCTCCTCTCCGAGACATCCGCAGGTTAAAATCCTCCTGGTAAGCCACCACCTCGTGGTGCTACACAGATTATTAGAAATGGGTTAGATCAATATGTAAGAGATAGCCAATAAGAGGCTACAGATAATGGGCCAGGCAGTGTTTAAAAGAATACAGTTTCCGTGTAATTATTTTGGATAAAGCTAGTTGGGACCTGGGCGGGAACGCAGCCCACCGCTCCTTCAACATAGAATGCATTTGTGTGCATACTTACATTCGTATATATTTACATTTCTACATTATTTAGAACTATAGATACAGATATATACTAGTAGTTATGTGATAAGCCCATCACAAGCAGTAGGTGCACATGGAAGGACCTGCCCCTCAGAGCTGAATGTGGTCTAAGTATGCCCTGTACCCTGATGAGCACATACTTAATATGAGGGCACTCACTCATGATGTTCTTTGTTCTATCCAGCTTAGACTAGAGTTAGATATTAAAGGATTTTTTTCAATAAACAGATGTTGAGGAGGAGGAGGAAATACAGAACATTACAGGGACAATAGTGGGAGATGTGTGGATGTGTTTTGCTGTGAGACTGATGAAACTCCCATCCAGAAGGGACAGAAGGTTTAAGCAGAAGAAGATGTAGCAAAGATTGTTCAGGGTGAGTGCATTCAGAAGGCATGAACAACACTGAACTTACAACAAGCTAAGCAAAATTGACCACACCAAAATGATAAAATAGGAAACACACACAAAAAAATCTCAGTCCTGGGAGCATTAACAAATTTGTTTACAGTTGAAGTCAGTAGGCAACAGCCAGATGCTTGAGTTTTTATAAGCCCCACCCTAAATATATTCTACTGAATTAACTGGTCCAAATGAATAGATCCTTCAATGTTATTACTAGTTTGGGTGTTATTTGCTGGCCTTTTTATATTTTCTGTGCAAAGCATTCAGGATTGTGCCAAAAATCTTAACAATTTTGTAAATTTAAGCACATAATAATACATAGTATGGGGCAGCATAGCATTTTCATACATTCCCATAATATATTTTGATCATATTCACCCAATTATCTTCTCTTGCCCCCTTCTCCTCATGCCCTCTCTTGTTCTATCTCCTCCTTCTACTATTTAACTTTAGGTTATAAGAAATGGAATTTTATCCTGCTATCATTCTAAACCATATATTCTCAAAAATAATGAAATTTTTAACTCTCCATCCAATATGATTAATAAGTTAGAATGATAATTTACTGTCTGTGAGTATTAGAGAAACAAAAACAGATCAGTCATACAGCATTTGCCATTGTGCACATGGCCCTGGGATGGATACCTAAAATTGAAAAAAAAAATTGTCTCAATCAATCAATCTTTCCTCTGTCCCTCTGTTTCTGTCAGTGTGTCTCTCGGTATCTTTGTCTTTTTGTGTCTCTGTCTCTCTGTGCCTCTGTGTCTGTTTCTGTCTCTGTCTGTCTCTCATATCCCCTCTGAACAAGAAACATCTCTCAGACTGTCAAAGCTATCTCGACCCTATCGCATACATGTTCCCTACACGTGCTCATAAGCTTGCACCAGCTGTCAATTTCACAAAAGTAACATTATAATATAATCTGATCAGTGTGAAAGGGGCTACTTTGCTTATAGCTAAATCTGCTATCTTTGGGGCACTTCTGGCCTCTCAGTACCTCCTTCAGCAACCTGCCTCTGAAATGAGAACCCAGGAGATGAGTCTGGCCAAGCATGTACTCGCTCCCAAGCTGTTGACAATTTGTTATAATTCAGGTTTTATTGAACGGCCCAGGAAATAGGCCATGTAAGTATTTAATGGGCTTGCTGCCGTTCTACTTTATTGTGTTTTCATCAACCTAGATTAGTTTTATCAGAAGCAGGTGAATTTCAATGTAATGAAGCCCTACAATTTTATCATACTAGTAATCCACAAAATTATTTTCTTAAATTTAACTCAGTGTTCATAACAACACAGAAATTACTCTTAAGCCAAAGCACTGGCAATGCTGAGGAAGGGAAATAATTCATGAAAAATCAACTTCAGATGGTTCTGTTACTTGCGGGGAACCTTTCCTAGGCACTTAGAGAAAGCAGTCGGGCAGCACAGTGGGAGTTTCCTACACCCTAGCAGCCCTTCATCCATTCACACATGTATATGGACTCATCCACACTTGTGAACACTTCATCTATCCATATCTGTTTTGGTCAAGATCTGAAAACTTTGTCCATTAATAAAACCTCTCTCACATACCCCATGTCTCAACATTGCTTATACCCAGTGAGAGATTTCATTTTACCCCACACATATCTGTCCCTGTTAGGGAATACTTCTCTACCTTGGGGTAGTGGCTCATAATTAATATTGTTCTGCCTAACCTTGACCCACCCCAGGATACCTGGCAATGTCTACAGGCTTTTTTTGCTATCAGAATTAGGGATTGTAAGGGGATGAGATGCTCCAAGCATCTAGAGGGTGACTGCCCAGGTTTCTGTTGACCATCCTTTGATGCACACAGGATTCTGCCATCAATCCCAAAGAGAAATTTATTTGTTCAGACCAAAAGGGTATCTGCTGAAAATGGTCTTCTAACTGAGAGTCATAAATCTAACAAAAACACCCAAAATCCTAGACAGAACAGGAAGATGTATCAAGACAACAAAGTATAAAGCTACACATGACAACTTGGTGTGTGTGTATGTGTGTGTGTGTGTGTGTGTGTGTGTGTGTGTGTGTGTGTGTGAGAGAGAGAGAGAGAGAGAGAGAGAGAGAGAGAGCTCATATGTGTGTATGTATGCTTGTGCAGTGTGTGTGGAAGCTAGAAGTTGATAACAGGTGTCTTCCTCAATCACTATACGTTTTGCTTTGGGGAAATAGTGTCTCTAACTGAACTTGAATCTCATCAGTTAGGCTACAGTAGCTGGCTAGTAAGTCCCACGGTCACCAGTTACACTAGGCTGGCCGGGCACAAAGCCACAATGATCCACTTATCTCTACTTCCTTTGGGCTGGATGTGCACTACTGTACCCAATTTTTTTTCATTGATTTTTATTGAGCGCCACAATTTTCTCTGCTCTCCTCCCTGCCTTTCCCCTCCCCTACAACCCTCCCACAAGGTCCCCATGCTCCCAATTTACTCAGGATATCTTGTATTTTTCTACTTCCCATGTAGATTAGATCTATGTGTGTCTCTCTTAGTGTTCTCATTGTTGTCTAAGTTCTTTGGGATTGTGATTTGTAGGCTGGTTTTCTTTGATTTATGTTTAAAAACTACCTATGAGTGAGTCCATGTGATAATTGTCTTTCTGGGTCTGGGTTACCTCACTCAAAATAATGTTTTCTAGCTCCATCCATTTGACTACAAAATTCAAGATGTCATTAATTCTTTCTGCTGTGTAGTACTCCATTATGTAAATGTACCACATTTTCCTTATCCATTCTTCAGTCGAGGGGCATTTAGGTTGTTTCCAGGTTCTGCCTATGACAAACAGCGCTGCTATGAACAAAGTTGAGCACATGTCCTTGTGGCACAATTGAGCATCCTTTGCATATATACCCAAAAGTGGTATTACTGAGTATCCAAATTTTTAACATAAATGCTGAGGATGGAAGTTCAGTTCTAAATTCTTATGTGGCACTGTCTTCATAGCTATCTCCCCAATTTAGAAACTCTTCCTGCTTTCACCTGTCAGTATCACCTTTCTCCCCGCTATTCACATTACTTCTTCTCCTCATCACTGTACTTCCTCTGAATGGCACCTTACTGCCCTTCTATGTTCCCCACAAAATAAAATGTGCCTTCAGGACATTATCTAATAAGGTCATAACAAATAGTGGCCAAATCTAAACAAAACATCCACCAAAAGGTAAGGGGATGGAAAGTGTGTGTAAAGGCCAGAGGGAGTGGAAACTGTAAGTAACGTTATTTTCTGAACACAGCAGGACAGATGTATACATGAGCTCACAGCAGTTATGACAATTTGTACAAACCCAAGCCAAACCAAATCTTAACACAAACAGGGGAAATGGACACAAAATCCCAATCCTAGTTGTGAAGTTATTAGTAAGTGTTAGCTGCTGAAAGAGGGAGACACAGTTTTCTCTAAGAGTGTAGCTCCTGGTAAGTATTTCATGTTCCATTGGAAGATCACATATCCAATAATATTTGGGCAGCATACATTGATAGGTTTCTCTTTTCATTTACTTGTTTTTTGGACACAAAGTTGGGTAGGTAAGTGTTGGCAAATCTGGGAAGATTTGGGTAGTAGATATCATCAAAATACAACATCCGTAACTCTCATGGAACTTTTAAAAAAGTCTGACTGCCACCACCTACATATACGTGTACAATATACACCTACAATATAATGAGTATATTATATGCAGTATTCAGTGTGCTCACCCTGCCAGATCTCTGACACCCTTCTCCAGGTTCTAGCTTAGACCATCTCCTTGACCCTTCCCATACACACCTTCTCCCCAGCCCAACAGATCTATGTTTGGCCCCATGCCCAGTGCTTTAACATGGCCTATCACCACAGTCTGGCTGCACTATAACCTACCTTCTGACTTCTGCCAGGATTATCTCTATCTATCCCTCAACCTATAAGTTCCCTTCCATACCACAACCAACCTTCCCAGCCAGTTATGTCTATGCCCACTCTCCAGGCTTGGATCAGAGGAACAACCTGCACACCAGCCGAGTCCCTTCTATCTATCTGACTTCATTACAACCAGGCCTTTTCATACCTCTGGACATAACCCACCCTCGTATCCTTTCTTCAGTGCCAATGTGCTCTCTCCATATTGGACTTATAACTTTCAAAAAATTCCAGATCTCACCTCAAGAATACCAACTATATGAATAATTAAGTCAGTATCATCTCAATAAAAGATGTCCTGTAGAAATACTTGCCAGTGAGAAGCACATAGATGAATTTCCAAACACTGATTTAAGAGAATAGTCATAAACTTCATCAAAGAATTTAAAGTTCAAAGAAATGTCTCGATGAGATTAAAGAAAAGAAGTTTAAAGAGAATAAACACCTGAGGGATAGCCAAGAAAACACAGTATTCAGCTCATGGACACAATGAAGATAATCTAGAACTTGAGAACGGAATTTAATAAGGAGAAGGAAGCATGGAAGAAGACATAAACTGAAGTGAAGATTAAATATGAGAACCTATTTACTCACCTAGAAAACTCAAAGGAAAACCTTAGAAGCAGAATGAATCAAGCAGAAGACACACAATCAGGACACAACCATGAAGTAGAGAATCAGCACTAAATAAGCAAAGTATATGAAAAGCTTTAAAAATAGAAAATAAACATACAGGAAAGGTGCAAAATCAGGAAAAGCAAAGCTTCAAATTATAGGCTAAGAAGAGGGAGAATTATCCCATGTCACTGGTAGAGACCAACTCTTCAGCAACACCATAGAAAAAAACTTTTCTAAACTAAAGAAAGACATACCAACCCATATAATTAGAAACACACAGAACATCTAATAGACCAGACCCGAAAAGAAAGTCCCTGAGACATACCGTTGCTAAAACTCTACATATACATAAGAAAGAAAGTATATCAAAAGTTTCAAGAGACAAACTACAAGTCGCACATAAAGAAAACTCACCAGAGTAACAGATGATTTCACAGTGGAAACACTGAAAATCTGAAAAGCCTGGAGCAATGCATTCCAAGTCCTAAAAGGCTATGAAGGTCAGCCTAGACTACCATACCTTGCAAAACTGTCTGCCATAAGTAAAGGAGAATAAAACACTTTCTACAGTATAAACAACCTAAAAGATTGTATCTGACAAACAAAACCCAAAGGAAAAGGAGCAAACAATATTTTTGACTAAAGAGAGATATAAACATAGCAGAGTGACTGTTTAAAGAAATAGAAAGCCTTAATTATTAAAACACAAAGTTCCACCTTTGGTGACAACACCAAATATCAACAATATAATGTCTGTAATTAAAACACACATTCCAATAAAGACTTACATATCAGTGAGCTCAATTCTCTAATCGAAAGACAAGGACTGACTGAATGGATTATGGTGGTTTCTCAGAAAATTGGAAATCAACCTCCCTCAGGACCCAGCAATACCACCTTGGGCATATACCATACTACAAGGACATTTTCTCAACTATGTTCATAGCAGCATTATTTGTAATAGGCAGAATATGGAAACAACCTAAATGCCCCTCAACTGAAGAATGGATAAAGAAAATGCTTACATTTACACAATAGAGTAATACTCAGCAGTATAAAAAAAATGACATTTTGAAATTTACATGCAAATGCGTGGAAATAGTAAAAAACATCCAGAGTGAGGTAACCCAGATCCAGAAAGTCAAGCATAGTGTGAACTCACGCATAAATGGATGTTAGATCTAAAGCAAATGATAAGCAGTCTATAGTCCACGATCCCAGAAAAGCTAGGTAACAGGGAGAACCCTAAGAGAAACATACATGAATACTCCTGGGAAGGGGAAAAAGACAAGATCTCTTGAGAAAATTTGGACTTTGGGATGGGAGGAGAAGGGAGGGTCAAAGGGTAGGAGGAGTGGAGAAGGAGAGGAGAAGGAGAGCATGAGGGAATGGGATCGTCAAGAAGAGGGAGGAACAGAGAGGGGGAGCAACGAAAGAGATATTTTGATTGAGGGAGCAATTATGGGGCTAGCAAGAAACCTGACACTAGGGAAATTCTCGGAAATCCACAAGGATGACCCTAGCTAAGTCCCTAAGCAATAGTGGAAAGGGAGCCTGAACTAGCTTTGCCCTATAGTCAGATTGATTATAACCTTGTCATCATAGAACCTTCATCCAGCAACTGATAGAAGCAGAAGCAGAGATCCACAGATAAGCACTGAGCTGAGCACTCAAAATCCAGCAGAAGACAGGGAGGAGCAATAATAAGAGTAAAGGGTTGACCAGGATGGGGACAACCACTGAAACATTTTACCTGAGCTAATGGAAACTCACAGACTCCAGACTGAGAGCTGGGGAGCCATCATAGGACCAAACTAGGCCCTCTGATTGTGGAAGACAAGTTATATGCGTGGAGCAGTCCGTGGGGCCACTGGAAGTAGGAACAGGATTTATCCTTACTTCTTGAACTGGCTTTTTGGAACTCATTTTTTTTGACAGGATACCTTTCTCAGCTCAGATACAATGGGGAGGGCTGTGGTCCAGTCTCAAAGTGATGTACTAGACTTTGTGGGTGCCCCATGGGAACCTTTGTTGCTCTCTGAGGAGTGAATGGGGGAGTGGGGAAGAGGCCCACAGTCCCTAACAATTAGGTAGATGCTAATCAAATAACTTTGAGATTTCAGCGAACCCAAATCAGAATGCAAAGATCAACCAAACAAGGTACATTAAATTGTGGAGGGGTATGGGGGAAAGGGAACACTTATTCACTGTTGTTGGAATTGGCGACTGATACAATCAATATGGAAATCACCATGGAGATCTCCCCAAAAAGGTAAAAATAAATCTATTATACTATCCAGCTGTACCACTCCTTGGCATACACCAAAAGGATTTGACATCCTATGCTATATGTACTTGCTCCGACATGTTCACTTCTACTCTCTTATAATATCTAGGGAATGGAAAGAACCTAAATGTCCCTCAGCCAATGAGTGGACAATGGAAATGTGGTACATATACACTCAGGAATCATATTCTACCCTGGAGAAAAGTGGCATCATGAACTTTGCAAGTAAACTTATGTAATTAGGAAAGATCATAATGAATGAAGTTAAAAAAAACCTCAAAATATCAAATATCAAATGGAATCACATGTGTCTTGATCACCCACTCTATTCAGTGAGGAACTAGACATCAGTTTCTTTAAAAAGGAATTTATGGTGGTTGTACTTAGCTGTCAATTTGGTGGAATTGAGAATCACCAGAGAGACTGAACCCCCTGCACATGCGTATGGGGATTCTGGATTACCTTATTGAGGAAGGACACATCTTACTTGTGGTTGGCACTGGTATCTGAACAGGAATTCTTCACTGTATCATAAAATAGAAAGTTAGCCCAGCACTAACATTCCCACTGTAAATTTGATGTGGTCAGCTGCCCCAATCCCCTGTCACTGACTTCCCCCACAGTAATAGACCGTATCCTCTAACTGTGAGCAAAAATAAACCCTTTCTCTATTAAGCAGCTTTTGCTGTATTTTTATAACAGAAACAGTGAAAGTAACAAAGACAGTAGGTCTTTAATCAATGCATGGAAAGGCTGGGCTGAGAATTGTAAATGGTTTGACAATGAGTAAGTAATCGCAGTATCGCAACAGCAACCCAGAAAAATCTCTTGATTATTTTTTAAATAAGAAAGTTATTTACATTCTAGACTTTGAATGGTGTTCAAATTTCCACTAGAACTATGTAATTGCTCTTGCCTTTAAGTAGATGGTAACCCACTAAGTACCACTCCTTTTTTCCTCTTCTTTTGGTTTTTCAAGGCAGGGTTTGTAACACCAGATATTCTGGAACTAGTTCTGTAGACCCCACTAGACTTGAACTCAGAGATACACCCTGATCTCTGCCTCTGCCTCCCAAGTTCTGGGATTAAAGGGGTGTGTCACCATGTTTACAGACCACTTCTGTTACTAAGTATCCAAAGAGACAGTAAGCAAAGCGACATGTCTTTGGAATAACAACTGAGTTATTTTTCTTGGTGCTTAAAGCCTCAGGTAAATTGACAACAAGCCCCACATTTTTCATTTGGCACACTGTTTGCACCGTCATGAGCAGGAGCTACTCTATGTAGAATCAGCATCAAAAGAGTTCTGGTATTGTGTGAGATATGTCAAAAAAAATTCCTTCATTCTTATATGACGACCAAGCTGAGAAGTCAGCAGAGAAGATCCACACCATAGTGGGATAGTTTCTTCGTAACAGGTTGGAAAAATCTGTAAGTTACAGAGTAAGATGTCTGATTCTAATGCTTTGTGGTCTGTGTGTGTGTGTGTGTGTGTGTGTGTGTGTGTGTGTGTGTGTAGCTCAGAAGAGGATGTCACAACATGGAATTGCTGTGATACACACAACACGAATGTGGGTGCTGATAACTACAATTGGGTCTGCTGGAAGAGCATCAGTGCTAGTAATTGCTTTATTATCTCTCCCGCCTATGTTTCTACTTTCCTTAAATGAGAAACACTGTATATCCAGCTTGGTTTTTACTGCTCTATTCCATGCAAGAGACAAGTCTTTTAGAAGTAAAGAAATGACAACTGGAAGCAGTTAGAGTATAGATATATCTGACTATGATCTTTATTTATTTTTTAAGTTGTTTAGTTCACAAGAGCAATCTTTACATGTACACTTCATAGTATGATATTATAGTCTTCCATTTCCCCTAATATTTCAGAGAAATGACCAAGATTTGTATATAGGAGCTGTATTGTAGGTCTTGTTTGTTTTTTCTTCATGCTTCCAGGCTAACATAGTTTTTTAAAATTATCTTTTCTATGTAAAAGAAAAGTGATTTCCACTGATATCATTCACCAATTTTGAATACAGTACTGTGTCACTCTTCAGAAATATATATATTTTAATGGTCCTCTTGTATCCTCAGTTGTTGTGCAATCACCCTGGTAGGACTCTCTTTGGGGTTGGAGAGAAAGTTATTGTGTAGATACATATGACCCAATTCTGTACTCATTCTCAGCACCATACAAAACAAAGATTTCTCTCTTTCTCTCCTTTCATTTTCTCTCATTTCTTGGATATTCCAACACCTTGTGTGTTGGATATTCCAACACACAAAGACACAAGGGATGAGATAGTTAAGTGTCTGATATTAATTAATAACTAATATCATTACACACAAAAAAAACTATTCGTTGATATATTCTTCAAAGTTACAGAATGTTTTTCTAACTCAGTGGTAGAATGTCATTTCCCATCTCAGTGCGCCAGAGAGCTATAAGACCCTAGAAGTCAACTGTTCCTTCCCGTGGAGAGTGGATGAAGTACAGAGTGAATGTGGATTACTGACACCAGCATGACCAGGTCACCTTTGGGAATAGTGAGACCTTCTAAAGTTAAGCTTAGGGTAAAGACAAGACCTTTCTCTGTTCTAAGTGTGGATGTAGGTAAATGGTTGACCTTTAGACAGAAACAGCACAGTTGAGAAAAATACCAACTGCAGCTTCAATCAGGGATAATGACATGATCATGTCCCCCTAATGGAGACACTTCGACAACAGAGACTAACGTGCCTCCTCATTCATGCTGTATACAATATTCTTAATTCCTGACGCTCCCAACCAGGATTCTAAGACCTAGTTGCACATGCCACATTACATAAGCAGCAAGACCCCAGCGGATAAAACATGACCTGAATGAGAACATTCAAACCTGGGTAGACATGCCAGGTCTAACCCTCTCAGGAGCACTGTCAGGTTTCTCTGAGGATGTCACATCCAGTTTCCCAGAGCAGTGGTTCTCAGACTGTGGATCACAACCCTTTGGAGGTTACATACTAGCTATCCTGTGTTTCAGATATTTACATTATCATTCATAAAAGTAGCAAAAGTACAGTTATGAAGTAGCAATGAGAAAGTTTTATGGTTGGGAGTCATCACAACATTAAGAAATGTGTTTTAGAGAACTGCTGTTTCGAGCCTCTAAGATTCCCAATGGTTATCTCGAGTTCTTCAGGTTCAGTTCTCTCAAGAAATTAATGATGATATGCTTTAGAAATTCACATCACACTTACACCAACCTCCTATCAGATATAACCTTTTAATAGCTTTGCGACCACATTCCTCTCCCTTGGCAGGTTCAAGCACCTACTTTCTCAGCTGTAATTTGAAGAAAAGTCAAAATTTCTCTGCTTATTTCATAAAACCCTTGGAAGAATCAAACAATATTACACCTGAAAATGACAAAGTGGTATATATACATGGAAAGAAATAGAATTGTTTTGTCCTGTTATTCAAATCCAAACTCCAGTAAGAAGAACATTCATATTTTTAAACCTCTCATGATACATAAAAATTAGAACCATCAAGGGTTGTAGAATAAAATGTAATTACTCTGTTCAGATATAAAAATCAATCACAGCATTGACATTTGGGGCAGGTATACTATCCATGCTTACCTGTTTCTGAAAGTAATTTTGTGGCTTCTAGCACCTTCTCAGTGTATACCCCAGCTTCGTAGTTCTCCATCTCTGCATTGATGATGTGAATGACCCGGGCTGCCCGGCCCCGTATGGCCCCAGCTGTTCGGTCCAGTGTATCCACGTCCCCCTCTTGGAGGGCAATCACACATTTGTTCACATCCTCCAAGATGTGATTTTCTGTGGAGAGGGCACACACACATTTATGTGACCTTCTACTACTCATAGTCTAATAACTAATCTAAAACAATGTCAACAGGTCACCTTCCAGATCCAACGAGATAACTGATAATATGAAACTGCATTTAAAGGGCATCTCTTATAATTGCAATAGTAGCTGCAATACCTGAGCACCAGCCAGAGGGTGTATTAAACAGATTCTTTGACAAAACTTGGGGAGTTTCTGACACAATAGCGGTACTGCTCAGATTTTGTTAATTTAACAAAGTTGGTAAATAAAGCCTCAAAGAAGGAATTGTCTCCAATAGAATGGCCGGTGAGCGCTTTGTGGAGCATTTTCTTGATTGATGGTTGATGTGGGAGGACCCAGCACACTTTGTGCAGTGCAACCCCTGGGCACTTGGTTTTGAATTATAAAAGAAAGCAGGTCAGAGCAAGCCATGGGCAAGCAAGTATGCAACTTTCTTCATGGATATTGTTTGGGTTCCTGCCTCCAGGTTCCTACCTTGGACTCCTGTCCTGATTTCCCATAAGGATAGACTGGGATCCGGAATTGCATAAATTTTTTCCTCTCCAAGATGTGTTTGACTAAGTGTGTATTACAGGAAGAGAAATTCAAACTAGGATAGTTGCTTTGGGGTGAGACCTAGGAAAGTAAGTTTCAAGGAAATTCACAGGGAATGCTAATGGGGCTGGTGTGGGGAACTCCATAGTATAAGACCTACTGATGAAAAAGTAACCCCTTATTTTGTTTCAAAGACTGAATCTTATTGCCCAGGAAGGGTCTTCTTAAGAGCTCATGACAGAGACTGAAGATGTCATGGTTAAGAGTCCTTGCCCTTGAAATGAATCCTGATTCAATTCAGAAAATCAACATTAAGTGGCTCACAACTATCAGTAACTCCAGGTCCTGGTGTAAATATATGCACTCAGAAACATATATGTCCACATAAAATAAAAATGAGGGTAGGAGTCATGCACTTAGAAACATTTATGTCCACATAAAATAAAAATGAAGGTAGGAGTCATAAATAGCCAACACAAACTCAATCTGATCTGGAAATATTATCTATACCTAAAAAGAGCTGAAGTTTTAGACACATAAATACTTGACCATGTTCTTATTGAGGAATGATGTAAAAACAATGTAGGACAAGCCAAGTCAGTTGGTCCATCTTCTAAAGTCATATTGTATGGAAGGTATAGTCACAGAGAAAATGGATTCATGGGAAAAGATCACAGAGTTTCCTTAAATTAAATACAGTTCAGCCTGTGGTGTTTCATCAGATTACAGTCAAGGCAAACACGGTTCTCATTTCAAGGACCACAGTAGGAGAGCAAGCAGGAATGGAGCTATTACTATAGAGACGTACATACTTTCACAATAGAACAAGTGGGCCCTGTTTCACTTCCCTGTCCAATACTAGATTGTAATTATGTATTTGGGATATTTTTGAAAGAACAATTCTAAGGAAATTCTCAAAACTTCAGTGCTCTAAAGAAAAACAAAAGTAACTTTAAGCTGAAAATTATACCCAGGCACATGTACAACTGTAACTATAGTAACTGAATGCTCATACTTCAATGTATTGAAATTTCAAGCAAAAATTTAAGCAGTTCATTATTCTTATACTCTAATTTACATTTAAAACTAAGTAGGGTCTGTGAGATGTCTCAGTCTAGATAAATTGCTTACCACAAGCCTGGTGACCTTAGTTCAAAACCTGAAATCCACAAGATGAAAGAAGAGAATTGATAACTCCAAACTGTGGTTAGATCCACACAAGTTTACCTTGACACATGTATGCACATTCATGTGTGCACACATAGACATACATAACAATAAATAAATAAGGTTGGATAGATACTTAGAAAGCAGGCATAGTTTAAGGATATTTTATATTTTTTTAATTTTTATTTATTTGTGGTACAGGAGATTGAATCTAGGGCATTATCCAGATTCTACCTAAATCCACAAATGCTCTTATTTTCAGTTCTCAATTTTCATAAAAGATTTCATTAAGCTGTTCCTGGTGATCTTGAACTCAATACTGTGGTCAAGGTAGATATAGAATTCAGAATCTTCCTGCCTTAGCCTCCTAAGAACTGGGATTATAGGCCTATATTTCCAGACATGGATAAAGTCATCACATTGTCTATATTCTAACATTAAGAAATAAAAACTTTAGGAGGCAAACCAGTAGTGAGGACTGAGTCCTGGTGAGAGAGTTACTCCCCTCCCCCTCCTAAGAGATAGGCCAGAGAGATCCCTCTCCCTTCCCACTATAGTGTGGAACTATAGTGTGTGTAACTATAGTGAATCAAATTGTCTGAGTAGGCAGCTCTCCCAAGGCACCTGCATCTTTGATATCAGCCTCTAACACTATGAGAAAGATATTTCTACTGTTAATAAGCAACCTGATTTATAATACTGTTTTAACACTGAGTAGACTAAGAGGTACACACACACAAACACACACAGAGACATACCCATGAACACGTTTTTAATAGGACTAGCTTGTCTATTGTCTTAAGTAATTGGCTAAACTTATAAAATTATAGCAACCAATAATGAGAAAAAGGGTTGAATTATTAGCTATTTAAAAATTTCTATGGCTACTTTTGATTTCTAAGTTCCTATAGGAGGAGAATTGAATAGAGAATCTGACAAATCCTAGGCTTCATTGGAGAGTTCTCTTACTTTTTTTAAACCAAGCACTCAGCACAGAAGAATACATAGAGCCTGTGACAGCACCACATGTAAGACCACAAGTTTGAGTCAGTCAGGGTTCTAGTATTGTAAATAGGAAACTGACATGGGGTCCCCAGAAACCAAGAAATTATTTGCTATTGACACCTGCTGGCAAAAGGAAAATCAGTTTATTCCAATGGAGTATCATTGGGTATATCAACCACACTCCAGGGTAGGCTCCATGATTAAAAGTAGTTGACCTACACAAAATGGACTTCTTGTTTTAAACTTGTAAAGAAAATGGACTGTTTGTTTCATTTGTTTTTGTCGTATTTGTTTTTTGTTTTTATTTTTGTCCTTTTCTTAGTAAGAAAAAGAAGGAGTATGTGAAGTTGGTGGAAGGAAAGTAGGAGAGCTAGGGAGGGATGAGGGGAGCATAATCAAAACATATTGTATAAAAAATATTAATAAAAATCATTTTAATAAAAATAAGCACTTAGAGGTAGATTTGTATTACTTATGGGACTGCTTAGAAACTGTTGGGTATAATCTTGCAGTGGGATAATGGTCTGTATCCTATCACTTGTATTTTAAATACATGCTGATTGACCAGTAGCCAGGCAGGAAGGTGGGGCCACCAGGCAGGAAGTAGAGATGGGGCAACGAGAATGCTGGGAAGAGGGAAACGCAGTCTGCAGTCATGACCTAGCCTCAGAAGAAGCAAAAAAAAAAAAAAAAAAAAGTCTGCCTTCCCATAAAAGGTACCAAGTCATTGGCTAACAAAGACAAGAATAATGGGCCAATTTAAGATGTAAGAATTAGTTAATAAGAAGTCTAAGCTAATGGACAAATCCGTTTATAACTAAAGTTGATGTCTGTGTGTTTCTTTGGTGCTGAACGGCTGCAGGACCAGGTGGGACAGAAACCTCAGTCAACATAATCTGCTATACACAAATAAACATTAATTTCAACCTCATATTATGTTACCCCACTCAAATCATTGTTTCTTTTTTAGTTCATCAAATTTATTATTATTATTATTGTGTCTGAGAGAGAAATCAAGACTCAACATGTTTATGAAAACTCTGTGGAGTCATTCTCTCCTTCACCTTTACAAGGGTCCTAAGGATCAAACTCAGGTCACTAGAGTTGTGGAATAGAGGGTGCTTTTCCTGCTGTGTCATCCTGCCTGCCTTGGGTTTTTTATTTCTTCATTCTATTGTTTTTTAATTTCAAGTATATGTTAGAATGGAAAAATCATAAAGGTTTCTGTAAATGCTGGCTAGTAATAAGCTCTCTTAAACTTTCAAAAACAAACTTTTATAATGCTGATTTTTCTTGAGTGAAACAGCAAAGTGAAATTGTGAGAATGTAGATGGAGGACGATTTTATTTTTATGAAGGATGTCCTGGTAACCATCCCTTCCTGGGATCCAGACTGCATCTGTGAACTCACCAGAGCAGACACCCTAGGAAAAGGCTGATGCACATGAAAATACAGGGTATTTTGAATACAAAAAGCTGACTGCCATAAGCCTCCTTTCCTGCAGATGGATTTCTTGAGATAATCATACACTGCCCTGGCCCCCAAAAGGGAGCAAATGGGAGGGGTTTCCTGTGTAAAACATGTGTTCGTACTGACATAGTTCTGGAAATGATATAGCAGTGTAAGAATAGGCTAGCTGTTGCTTTTCTGTGCTGTTGAAAAAAATGATATTTTGCAACAGACTGCAAAGCAATAAAGGCTGCTAATTATATTGTTAATCTCTCTGGAACTAATACTGTTACAAAAAAATCTTAAAAGTCCATTTATGATCCAATAAATTATATTGCTATCAGATGCTTTAAAAACAATAATTTTAATTATTTAACAAACCGGGAAATTGTATCTAATGTATTAAATCCAGGAAGAAAGAAGCATACTATTATTTAAAAAAAAAGCTTTGATCATTTTAAGGAACGCAGCTTAAAATGTTGTTATGACAAAAATGTTTTTAATCAACAAAATCAGGTAATTTATTAGATCATTAACAAAATTAGTATGATTAATACTTTTTTTCTATCTAATTTCTCACTTACTAAGTAACTTTCTTTTTTTTGTTTTTTGTGGGGTTTTTTTGTTTTTTGTTTTTTTTTAGACAAGAGTGTTTTTATGTAGCCCTGGCTGTCCTGTAACTTTCTCTGTAGACCAGGCTGGCCTTATACTCACAGAGATCCACTTGCCTCTGCTTCTCATTGCTAGGATGAGAGGTGTAGGTTACCACTCTGGATCTAAGTTTTTAAAAATGTTAAGATAGTTTGCTCAGAAATTCTCAACCTTCCTCCAACTACAAATGCCTATTATTTACAAACTAGTCAGAATTTGCTCACAATAGCATTATACTAATTGACGGCATGTGTGTGGAAAAGCCACCGAGGTCAGACTGTCTTCAAATATATTTGTATTTTGCTAATCTAAGTGACAGAAATGTGTTTGCAAAGGAGCAGCATCTGCCCATGTCGACAAGAACCTTTGGGTCAAAAGACAATTCTTAGTGTCGTTATGGTCTTGGATCTTTGGAATAACTTCTACTTGTACTCTCTTCATTCTTACACCAGAGGCCCATGTGCTTGGAATCCCATCCACCTCACATACATCAAGGAGGGCGGTAAATTCTTTGAAGGCACAAGACACATGGGATTCAGAATTTGAATTTCTGCCAAGAGAATGCATCCAGCATACACTCAAGGAAGAGCAGCTAGGTCAACATGTCCATTCAGGGAATAGCTCCATCGTAGACATTTATCCTAAAATACTTTGAAGAGGGACAACTCCTGAAGGAAGCTGAGAAATCCTGTTCTGAATAGAAAAGAGCAGGGGTTTCAGTGATAATAAGGCATGTGTGTTCTGCAGGTGGCTTAGTGAAGAAAACCTGTTGTGTGCCACGGCTGCTGCACTAATTGCCAAGCATGGTTTGCAAACACCAGAAAACAAGTGTTTGCCACAGTTGTATGACATTCTCTTTTGGATTTTTGCAACCTTTAATATTTCAGAAAAAAATGTAATTTTGTTATTTAACAAAGCAAAATCAATGGCAATCAGAAAACATATGAACCACAAAGCTTATTTTGAAGTTCGTATTCAAAACCAGTTACAGCATGAATATCACCAAAGAAAACAAATGCAGGATCCTAGAGTTTTGTTTGTTTGGTTTTGGTTTTTGATAGGAGGAGAAAGAAGGAAAGACAAACAAAAGTTTTGACCATTATGGGATTAAGGATTTTTTTACAAATCTTAGTTCTCTATAATTTTGCGAGTCAAACCTAAGAATTAAACTGTCAGAAAGTTAATGCCAAGGCATTCATTCTAGGGAACTATTAAAATGGGTACTTTTTGCCCAATGAGAAAGGATAGAATGTTCTAATACAGCCATTTCACATTTTTATGAGGCTAAATCTTTATAACAGAACATTGGTTGTGCTCCTGTGATGTTAATTGCCAACTTCATTGCTCTTCAATTTTGTGGTGTTTTGAATGAACAAAGTATACATTCATATGGATGAGTTCAGTTAGTGTGGAATAAAAAAGGAAAAACTATAGTCATTAGAAATGAAGGTGTACAATGTATACGTACATGTTGTGAGTTTGTATATGTGCTTGAAGGTATGTATAGGTATGACTTGTGAGCCTGTGTGAGTATGCAAGTTAAAACATGTCTTTGAGTATATGTATAAGGGTTAGTGTGTCTATGAGTATGTGTATTTTTTTATATTGACTTTCCTGCCAGAAGACTCCCTTAAGAAGAAACTGATACACAAAATGCCATTGATATAATTCTAAAATACCTTTAGGGTCAAACCTGTAATTTACCAATGCAAAGGTTTGACTCCAACACAGAGAGGAGTTGGGAAGTAGTTTCCTCAACTATCTGACTGTGTCCGAGGCTATCAGCATGAACAGAGAGGGCCGTGTGTATTTGTCAAGCTCTGTCTGCAAAAAGGTGCCTGCTGCCTGATTGTTGCCTCCACAGGCATGCTCCAGCAGGCTCTGCCAACCTGGCTCCCTGACAGTGCCTGTTCATTTTCCTGTCGTGGCACGCAGCAGCATTTGTACCACTAGGGTTGGACCGCACGGTGTTATCAGCAGGAGCCAAAGCTTTTTCTTGTTCGAGGTAATAATGAGATGCACAAAGGAATGGCAGGAAGAAAGGTGGCAAAGAGGCAGGCCTCAGGGGAAGAAAATTAAGGAAAGCTTGGTGCTATTCACAAAGGCTCAGATAAGACACCCCCCCTACCCTCCCAAAGCCTTGCTTCTCTCACCCTTAGAAAAATTTGGACACATATTTGAAGAAAAGAATAAGTTGGGGAAACTTTTGAGTTCTGAAATCATTTCTCTCTGACAGCGTGGTGGATGAATACTTTCTACTGATATGTAGGCAGTTCACAGGAAGTTTTCCAGGAGGTGTTAGGATTGTGTGTGGTATGTGAGCTGAGACTTGGTGAACAGCTTCCCATCTCTTACTGGGAGTCATTCTGGGGGAACACAACTAGAAAGT